>NW_017153562.1:494620-505806 GCF_001652005.2 Ceratina calcarata
TATTTCACAATTATTCCTCATTCCACTAATCCTGAGGTTACCTACTTGAAATCTGTGTTCGAGCCGGACTGCTATTGACATCAATATCATCTGTTTCGAAACTAATTTATTGTGTTTGTCCGACACGAGTCCCGAGCAAATTCTTTCTTCCTAAGAAACGTAGGAAGTGAGTGTGGATCAGTCAAAATTGAACAGAGAAGTAGGTACAGGTGTCCGGAGGAAATTATATCGAGACGAATTTGCGAAAGGCTCGGGAACGATAAATCCCGTCATTGGAACGAGAGCATCTGCTACTGAGCTGTAAGCGATTTCGAGACCCGTGTATGACTCTGGTCGTTCGAGTTCAGTGCCTCCTCCGACCCCGTCGTCCCGTGGTCTTACATCCTCGCTCATACGCGTCGCACTTGAAGCTCATAGTACGAAGCACGTGCGCGTACCATCAAATAGAGGGAAAACGCGTGGTGGAGAATGAAACGGGCGGGTTACTCACTATGAGAAGAACGCATCTATTTTCAGAAGTCACACCGCCGCATCCCAGCCAGCTACCGACCACGGCCAAAGCACCTGCGACGATCAAAGCATACGCTAGCATCGGGTACGTCGAGGTCGGCATCAGGGACACATAGCCGTGCTTTGAAATTACCGTCCAGATACCGATCCCGCCTACCACCAGTCCAGACAACTGAAACAGAAATGAGCCCGTCGATCACGTTCAGGCTTCTGTGAATCGCAAACCTTTTGATTACTCTCCTATCCCATCGCGCGATTCGAACTCATCCCCCTGTTGCTCGCCTCGAATTCCTGACGACGAACAGGCAGATCGCGGACTTTTGCGCGAGGCGAAGCGTTCATAATCATTTCATTGATCTCATCGGCAACACTTTGGTTCCGTGAACCAGACGTCGTCACCGCCCACAGGCATCTGGTACACGGAACAGAATCGCGTCGATCTCGCCCCCTTCGCTGTCATCGCTTCACGGTGACCGAGATTCATGCACCCGACTCTTCTGTCGTTTTCTCACCGTATCTTTCTTCGAACATCTTCGAGTTCGGTGAGACACCCCACGCGGTCTTCCCGTGGGAGCAGGCCAGGAAACGAACGAGCAGGACGTGAACATCGGTGGACGAGCGATATTCGCGGAACGCGCAATGCGTGGGCAATGCGGGCAACGTGGTCAGCGTCGCTCCTCGACGCGAGCTGTCCAGAACGCCGGATGGACCGAACAGCCGCATACGCGTTCGACGTTGTACCGTATTTTATTTTACTCGTAACATCACTCGTTTCCATCTTGTTTACGTTGGACGGAGATCTAGTCTGATTTTTCGACAGACAACATGATGAGCATTTAAAAGTTTCCCGAAAGGTTCGTGAACCCGAGTGTATCGCGACGCGGGAACCATCGACGGAAATAAAAAGGGGATCGACAAAGCGGTCGTATCTGTACTGTATGCACGTGTTCGGCTACGTAGGTGCGCATCGAAGCTCCGAAACGATCCTCTACGCTTACCGTGATCGATTTCTAGTGGCGGAGGAGACGATCGAGCAGCAAATCTTGTAGACTGTTCACTGCTGCGTCCTCCGAGGGACATGAACGTAATTCACAATCGACGTTCGCGAATATTTATGACGCGTTCGCTTCGACGTTATTCATATTCGCCGACAACGCGGCGAAACGTACGATCGTCAAATTCCATCGCGAGGGACGCTATCATAATTTTCTTTCCGAGAGAGCCGGAAGGAATTTTTTGAGGGATCGTTCACGCCCCCGCGTCCTTCGACTCCTGACCCGACTCGTCTCACTCGATCACCCATTCGGAGAGCAAATGAAGAGGCGAGCATCTAACGGTGCTTCTTCACGGTCATCCTTTTACCTCGCCGCGTTTCACGCCCCACCCGACGGTCGATGGCCCAGAAAATTCGTTTCGTTCTTGCTACCGTTCCTCCAGGACGCTGGAATTTACGCGCCGCGATTATCAACCTCGTTCACCGAACAACTTCATCGGCCCGGACCCTACCGTTTCCGTCCTCTCGTCCGACGAATCGCCAATCATTTTTGTCACCGGAGCATCGCGGTCGACTTCCTCGCTGCCGCTTACATAACGCGTTTCCACGTACCGCCTACGCGGGAAGTCTGGGGATGCGTCTAATTTTAAAGTCATCTCGTGTTCGCGAGTCGCGCTGATCTTCATACGAAACGAAACGAGTGCACCGGCGATTTAGAAAATTCGATACACGGAACCATGCCGAGGCGTGGGCGTACTTATTAAAAAAAAAGTAGATGCGAGGACCGATATCGGAGGATCGCGGCTCTCGAGTCTCGTTTCTCGGTGCGGCCGCAGCTGCTACGAGATATCATCGGCGGTACAGCAGCCTGTTTGTTCCGTTCCTCCGGCGCACCGACACGTACACGAGTATATACGTACGTACTGTATAGGCGACGGCAACGGCAGCGTGCTCGCATGATTTATACCCGCGGTTTTAAGGCCACCGACTCGTACCACCGAGGCGTAATATCGTTAATGATGAACATTTTCGTCGCTGGTCTCACTTGCCCGAGGAACACGCCGTTATTTATTGCTATCAGACGAGCCTAATGGAATCGTTTCCACCGGGTGCTTTACTATAATCGGGATACTATTTCCGGTTGTACAATGGAACGAGCTACGAGCCACGAGTTTCGATCCCCGGGAGATTACAATATCAAAACGACGAGCACGGCCGGTTGGAATCCTCTACTAAAGTCCAACGTGCATCGTCCATCGTCTAACGACCCTTTAGAGAATTCCTATTGAAGACGTTTCGTTGCTCGACGCAAGGCTGATCGCGTCGTCAAGTAAGAAATTTCGCTATGGAAAAAAGTGCGTGGTGACAACCGCATGATGCGTACCGCGACGTTCAAACGATCGAAGCACTCGACGGGACGAAAAGGTGACGAATTCCGAAGCTCATCGATGCAGTTCGCCGGAATGATTCGAGGCACGCTTGGCGCGTGAATTGGATTTTATCAGAGCGTAGGTATTGTCGTTCGCGCCGACGTGCGTGCGTTCTACATGCGCGGAAACTCAAATATCTCACGACGGGAACGTACGTGTACGAGACTCGTCTTGGAACGAGAGACGAGACAAAGATCATTTTGGTTCGCCCGTGAAGTCACGCTCGTTTCTATACCGCAGATTCGCGGTCATACGAAACGTCGCGTTTACAGAAAATGCAGTCGCAGTCTTTCGTCGGTCTGCTTACTCGTCTCTCGGGCAAAAACGGACGGATACGAGGTAACGGCCTTTCGATCGGCAACGACGGAGCGAGAAATCGGGGGAAGATCGTGTCAAATACTCTATCGTGAACCGAATCACGCTGATTCAACGAGCGTAACGACGACGTGGCTAGAACCCTATCCGAAAAGTTTGGTTCAACTTTGACCGCGAGTAGTTTGGGAAATTGGCAACGTCCAACTTTCCTTTAACGAGGTCCACCGATCGGGAATGTTCGCGTTCACGTTCACTCTCTGCCTGAACGTTCAGAAGCTCATCGTCTATTCGCAGGACGTAGCTGTCGCAGGAGCAACTATGCCAAGAAGCTCTGGCAATTTCTGAGCAACGGGAAAAGACGGTCGCTGAGGAATTCGCAGGGTCACGTGCTTCCTCACTTCGGGGACGGCTCGACGTCTAACGTCGGAACGATCCGACGATTCTCGCGATCAATGGGAGTAAACGCGCGCGTTAAGCATAGGCATTGTTGCACGGCCATTGTTCCCGGATGGTCATCGTTATATTATCCCGGCATTATCGAGGCTTGTTACTCCGGCGAGCTCGAAGCCCGCCGATTGCTTGATCACCGCGGTGATTTTGCGATTTCCTCGAACGACCCGTTCGACTCGGCCGATGATCACGGTCGGAACTGATACGATGGAGGAAAACGATTGCACGTCGTGAAGCGGCAACGACGGACACAGGGACGAGTCTCTCATCAGTCTTGATCTCGCGAACGTTTCTCGGGAGCGAAACTCGATCCGGTTCTCAACGAGGCGAGAGGCGTCAACGTTTTATGCATCTCGCGTTCCGATGCGCCACATCCGGAGCTACCGATCGATTCGCATCCTTCTCGTCGGGACGTTCCCTTCTACCCCCTGTGACGCGACGTCTTCCTCCCATTTACAAATTTTATACCTCACCGTCGAGAATCGATGGTCCGGTCCCTCTACCGCTTTCTTACTACTTACGAACAAGACGACGTTGTAGATGTGTAGAACGTATTTGAGAAAATTAACGGAGCAGCAGCCGTCGTCCCTGCTCCTGAGCCTCGTCGAGGTACCAGGAATCCTCTCGGCGCTTTTAGCCATGATCGCTCGATTCGCTTCGTCCTCGTGCGTGTCCGTGGTACTCGTGGTCGTGGTCGTCACCTCGTCACTGATTCTGTAACATTCGAGCGACGAGATTCTGAGACTTCCGCGATAGACAGAAGCCGGAAGACGGGTCGACCCGGTCGACTTCGATTCTCGTTCGCCCGACGAAACGAGCAGATCGCGTATGAGTATTTCGAAAACTTTGACGGTGGACAGGAATCGTTTGTGCATGGCTTTGCGAGATTCTGATTCGTACAGAGCGCAAAGTCAACGAAACGCGGAGGAAGCCGATCGTCGAGCGATGTCCCTGGCGATAGAAGATGGAAGAAGAGAAACCGCGGAATGAAATGGGTGTGACCCATCTCTCACTCGTGTGGGCGAAGGAGTTTCGACCGCGCAAACCGACCATAAAACAAAGTTCCCGCCCGGATACGAGACGAATCTCTCTCTTTTTTCATTTTCTGCTCCCCTTTTCCCCTCCCTGTCAGAACCGAGTGTGGAACGCGAGCCGAATAACTTTCGTCGCTCCGTACGTCTACCGGTGATCAGTTTCCAAGTCGAAGAAATGTCGATGAATCCTTTTCTCGATTTGTTCCAAACTTCCACCGGTTCGTCGCTTCCTCTTTGAACGACTGGCAGGGATGATAAAAATAATTTTCGCATCGTAGCAACGGAACAGCAAAGTTTCCCGCCATCAATAAAGTATCCTGCGTTGCTCATCGTGAGGCCGAGAAAGACGGAAGCGGTGAACAACTTGGCAGTATACAAAGATCTGGTCGATGGACTCCTGACAACACCGACGCATCCAACGGATGAAATTCGCGCGTTTGCGTGATCAAAAATTCGTCTGCCACGCGCCGCTGACATTCCACGCTTTGACCCACGTGCCAGCCAGGAACCTTTCAGCCGTGAGCCGAAGGAGTACCTTTCACGCCCACGCTGAGACTCACAGCCCACGTTCGTCACGATTCGCGGTGACGCATCGATGTGCATCTCGAGCCGTTCCTACGGACGGCCCAGAGGAAACGAGCCGAAGCTATCGACGTGGGCTTCGTCGTCTTCGACCAGAACAGGTCGGGAGAGCACGTCGTCTCTCCACGAGCAGCGCGGGTCTGATATATACGTCCAGATCGTGGAACTTTGCGCAAAGTAAATGACTCAGAAGATCAAAGATCGAACCCAGATCGAGATTTCTCTTAGCCATTAGAAACAACGATATACGCCGCACTCTAAACGTTCTGCGCGTGTAATCGTTGGAATTGGTAAATGCACGTATCGAATCCACGGTCTACTCGGCTCACTACGCGAATTTTTCTTCTTAATTGAACGCACAGAACGATACGATACGATAAAAATGATGATGAACGGAAGATAAACGATTTACCCGAGAGCAACGGCGACTCGTTGCTCCAATTCCATTTTTTAGACGGGCGGGAAGGTATCGCGTTAATCGTTAGGGGGTGACACGCGCACGTAAGCCCGGTGTACCATCGAAAACCATGACCATGTTTCATAATATATCAGCGACGACGTCGGGGCCGTCGGTCGATCCCTTCCCATCAATTTGCCGCGATGCGGTGCGGTGGTGGCATGTTCCCAGCATAGACATATCCTCATTTATCCCAATGTCCTACGCGTCGGCAGCCAATTTGCTAATCGAGCCAATCATCCAATCGTATTAACCTTGCCAGCCATTGAGAAACCCCCGGTCTCCTTTTTATCAGCCGGTTCCTCACGTTCCGACTTTCGACGAAGGTGTTCAAACTCTCAGGGTGTTTACCTCGGTGCCTTCGATTCTGCTTCACGATACGCGCACGTATAGCTAGTCGATCAGGATCAATTACACGTACACGAGAGACCGACGGAGCCTCCCTCTCCCATCGACTCGTCTCGTACACGCGTACGGGCTACGTGCGTCGCATCACCGAGTACGTCACACAGCGGAAATATTTAAATAGGAGATCAGGATAGAATCACTCATCGCAGAGTTTTTCGCACGTTCCATTCGAGCCAGAACCGTGCTCCGTGCGCTTGTTCCAGGCTCTCTTATTTATGCTCCATACCAGTCTATACCGTCCAGTTCTAGGTTCTAGTCCGTAAAATTTCGTGGAGGGGGTTGAAAGATAAAAGGTATCTTACCCTCTATCTTGGCTCGAGCCATCGTAAATCATGCTTCGAAACGTCGAAGCCGAATTTGTCTCACTGATCCGTTACTGATTATCTCGCCTTTCAATGAATCAACAGCTCGTCCACTCGTCACTGTGCTACCCCCGGCAAAAGTACGAATACCACGTACGAAATAACGATGACGCGAAGCGTACCAGATCTTGTCAGGAGTACTTAAGTCGGCTTCGTCACACGCTATGCCGTGCCGTTCCCATTTCGATTGCGATCGTCGATCCCACGTATCATTCTCGAAGGATCGACTTTATCACCGTGACCGGTGACCACGGATAGAACGGAAAAGTGCGACGCAGTCGAGTAACGAGTACCGACCGTACTACCGCTGGTACTGCCACTGCTGGGACTGCCCCGGCCCACGCCATCCGCCTCTGATGTAAGTGCAATTGCACCGCGTTGCACCGTGTAAAATTGGATAATGCGGCCCGACCGGAGCTCGATTCACTTCCGGGAGAACGGGATCATCGATCCAAACCGTTTCTGCGTCTACGGCCACTTCCTCTATCCTTTTCCCATTCCCGAAAGGTTCTTGCCACGCTCATCCTTCCATGAAGCGTTCACTTCAAAGTAAATTCATCCCTGCCCTCTCCGTTCCAATTTTTTATGTCGTTCCGTGCCTCCGATCTCGGTTACCCCCACGCGAGTAACAACGCCATAGCGATCGATTCTAAATTGAAATGAACAGCCGCGGACACCGCGATCAATATTTATTTTATGCAAAGCTCGCGACGAGCCATCGCGACGAGAACCACCGATAGAATCGAGATCCAAACGATGACGCAGCGGTTGAAAGGAAAATGTAATTTGCTCGAATCAAAGCTGCGATTAATGTCGGTCTTCTGCTTCGTCATTTTGGTGCCTCTAGGAACGAATATCGGCGACGCTCACTCGGAGCGCCGATGATTTTCTCTCGCTAATTGCTCCGTACAGATCGCAGAGCGAACCGATCGATACGACAGCGGTACGAACTCGACGAAAATCTCGAAACGCTGCCCTTCCATAAAATAATTATTCGTGCTTCTCGATGGACCACGATCCTTCGTACGAAATACGTAGAACCAGACGTTTTATAAAAGCTGTGTTCATCGTTCGATCGAACCGATCGGTTCTCGGCGTTCCGCGTGTATTCACTTCGATTTTCTTATGAACGCATCGAACTCGTTCGCGATCTGGACTCTCGATCTGAAGACTAATTAATAGACTTGTAACTGGGGCAGGTAAAATGGAAACAGCGCGGATCGTCGACGATACGAGCAGTAATTTAATTAAAACGTTGATACCCACTCGCTAAATAACTGCCACTTGGTAATTACCCGCGCGAGGACGAGAACGTTTGCTCACGGCGACGCTCCGAGTTTTGATCTATCGGGCTCTACCCTCGACGACACGATTACAAAAATGATTAACGAGTTTTCCCCGCGTGCCTATCGATCCCGATGATCCAATGCCCGTCGCTCCGTTTCAACGGGAAACATTCGCGACGGCCATAGTAAAATATCGGAATCCGTTCGTCGACGCAGTCACAAAAAATATATGGAACGAACGATACGGGGGTGGTATAAAAAATGTAGTAAGAACCTTCCTCGAGTCTCGGCTCGACGTTCTCGATCGGAACGTCAGAGAGGCGGCAACGTAACGAAGGAGACACGTCGAGAAGGTAACAAAAAGGCGAGACGGGTCAAAAGTTAAAGCGAGTCGAGAACGCGGAGCAGAGGGCAATTTCTAAGGGAATAACGAGGCGCGGTCGGAGGAGGGCGATCTTCTCTGCTCCGTTACTCCGTGGCAAGTTAAAATGGAAAGTTAGGGGAGGAGATCATGGTGGACGAGCACGAAACGCGAACGTTCAGATGCCGCGAGGCATTTAGGATTTTCAAGGGACGGTATCAGCCTTCAGAAAATCGCACCGCCAAACCTGTGTTTACCATCCGCCCACGCATTTCCTCGAACGAGCGCCGGAAATGTTTTCTATTTGCATGAGATAAAAATCGTCTCTCGTAGATTTCGGTGCGCATTTCACACGCGAAGGATCCCCTTTTTCGAGGAGCCGATCGCGCTTGAGAAATCTATCGACAAGTATGGAAGCCGACGGCTAGGGGACAGGCGGACGTGCGGACGCGTAAATTTAGTAATTCGTCACAGCGCGGCGTCTTAAATAGTTCGAATCGAAACTTTCTCGGGAAGGGGAGCGCGAGGTGAACGCAAACAAAACGGAGGAACGCGAGGTAGCTTCCTCCGAATTCGTCGAATCCGTTGACTCGGGTTCTTCCGATACTTACTACTGGTATCGAATCGTTTCGTTTCAGTATGCGAGCGGAAATCGAATGAGTTCACCGACTCCCGACGGACTAACGCTTTATTAAATTTCCATATTTGCTCATCTATTTCCGTTTGCTCGAAACGGCGTGCGCTCTCGAATCTCGGAATAAAAATACAAACGCGACTCGTACGTTTGCGTACGAGAATTTTCCTTGATAAATGATACGAGCAGAGAGGGAGACGTTACTTATTTGTTTCATAAAGAGCAACCATCAGTTTTAAGTTTAAAAGTAGTGCAGTTCCAAAGAGAGACAGCTTCGTTTTTGATCCGCTCTTAAAGGAATGTAGGTATATAAACGAAAAAAAAAATATAATCCCCTCGATTCTGAACGTAATGCCTTTCTACTCTAGAGCCCTCCTGCCTCTGCGTTCTGCTATGCCCATAGCAGTGGCTCGAGAGGATGTTCGTTCACCTCACAAGCGATTCTTCGCTACTCTTTTCCCTGCTCACGGTTCGTTTCGTTTTCATTTCTGTTCCCTCGCTCAAGTACACGTCTTATATTTAAAACGGAACAAATTTCCATCGGAATGGAAACTGTAATTGCAACGTTCTGCGTCTGGTCGTAATCAGATCAAAAATAGATACGCGTCTTTCGCTCCTGGCGCCGATCGTAACAACGAGATTTGATCGTAGCCGCGGAGTGCAGGCGAGAGAATTTATACCGAAAGAAAGGGAGGAACGATGAGAGGGTGTTTAAAGTTTACAAGTCTCTGACTTTACGCGCTGTTAAACAAAAGACGTTTCCCTCGCGAGGACAAAGGTCGAAAAGTTCCCCCTGTTTCGTGCCTGCTAGAATGGAATGGATGTAAAAGAGGAGGAAGCTGTTCGAACAGAGGGGATCCGGAGGTGTTCGAGACGTCCGAGGAACATCTCCTGCCTCCCCCACCCGTCTCTCTCTATCCGGCTCTATATTATTATCCCCGGTCTGTCCCTCAGGGGAGCAATGAGAAACCGAAGGCACACCATCCCTTCCTTCACGGAACGTTCTCTCCGTTTGTTTGCCCAACGAAAACAGGTGCCAACCTGGCAGTCGCTTAATTACTCGGTGAATTCCATCGGCCATTTAGAAACCATCGGCAGATGAAGAAGTTTTGAGAGTCGCGAGCCAAATACTAATTCTATTTCGTTTTCAATTACTGCTTTCCAATTTCTACGGTACGCGGTCATGGAATAAAAATCTCGATTCCAATACCAGTTTAAATAGAAAATAATTCCAGCACACGTTCAAAGAGTGGACGGTCCGCTTCTGATTTGAACGGTCGATCGTTATTTTCTATGAGGGAAGGGAAAAACGAGAAAAGAGCTTCCGATATCTCTGGGCAAATGCACCGTCGATCGCGCTTTCGATTCAAATAAAATTTCCGCGTGCGCGTGTACCAATACGAAACGCGATATGACCTGGTCCGTTTCTCGTGTACTTCTGTTCTGCGGAAACGAACGATAGACGAGAGATCGAACTAAAAACAGATGCTACCGAACGATTCTCCGACTCGTGGTTTCGTCTGTGAAAGATTTTAGCGATTAAAATCGACGATGACCCGCGGCAGCGATCGAAGCGTAGAACGATCGCGCGATATACTCGAGAGAAAAATTAATTGGGCCATTTTTCATACGGCAGACAGCGAAGCAGGAAACCGCGTGTGGACGTACGCGCCATGCGGCACGCACGGGAGGTATGTATCGGGCAATCAGCTTAATGAGGAAAGAGGAACGAAGCCGACGGGAGGAGAGCGAAAACAGAGGTGAAGAGGAGGGCCTTTTACCCAGCTAATGATTTGAGAAACACGCCGTTCCATTTATGGCAACGCGATCGGAACCAGCGACAATTTTTATCCACCCTCCTCTCGTCGTCGAACGATCGACGATGGTCTTTGCTTACCCTGCGTCATCGGCGTGTGTCTTCGGTCCAAACTTCGAAACGCATGCCCACTTTAGAATTTTCGATTCTTCTCTTCGCTATCCTGCAACAGAGCAATTCCTCCAATCAGTCCCTGTACGAATGATTAAAACGCGAAATCTGAGCGTAACGAGGCACTTCTTCACGCGCTCAACCGGGGCTCGATGGGCATAATACTCGTTCCTACGTTCTCTGTGCGAATTAGAATCAGACGTTACGGTTTAAAGATAATTGCTCGAGCTACCGAAACAAAGAGAATTTTATCTCTGATTCTTTCGGTCTCGCACTGCGAGTAAACTTACGTAGGCACATCGTGATTCGATTTACGAAGCAGTTTGGCTCTCTGAATCCTTGATGGATCGTTCTATTGCAAGTAAGCGTGAAGTTTGAATACGGTAGTGTCCGCATACATAGCAATGAGTAATCTCCGTCGATCTTAAAATAATAA
>NW_017153562.1:506680-557006 GCF_001652005.2 Ceratina calcarata
GTCCTCTACAAGAAAGGTCTCATGCTATTTTCCCGTAAGTCTAACAGTTTAGGAGTTATTGAGGAAAAACGAAAATTTGGAAGAAATTGAAGGGGTACCCCTTGGAAAAATCTCGGAAAAATCGAAAATTTTTTTTTGTTGTTTATTATTAGCAATGTTCTTCCGACGTCTGATTTCTTTTAAAAAAATGCGTTCCTAAATTGCATAAACTTTTGGGATTGACTGTATAGCCAATACATCCTTAATTAATCAATTTCGTATCAACGTTTTATTCTCACCGTAATTCGTTGGTGTCGAGAAAGGCAAATTTGCGCGCGAATCCCTGGGGTGCGATTCCTTTAAGTAGGTAATATAACGTCGGACGCGAGGGAGGATCCTATTAAGAAACGCTGGACCATTTCGTTAGCCCCGAGACGAGGCACGAGAAGGATCGTTTCGATACGTTCGACTTACATGAACCCACGATGGATACGCGTCGACGAGGTTGGAAATCCGTGTGTGTTCAATTATCGCGGATTGCGTAGTACAGGTTTTGCCGAGCAGTAACTAACGCACGAGGAGACGCGACGACGGTTCAATTGGCCTAATCGGAGTCAGTTTGCCGAGCACCGACGTTCGCCACCCGTTTATTAAATAAGACCAAAGGCCACGAACTATTTGCGAACTGGGACGAACGGATTAGATTTCCTGTTGCAATTCCACCCGCGCATACGTACACATAAATGTCTTCAACGACGGCCAATGAAAATCGTACTCGTTCACTGTTCATCATGGGAGAGCGAGTTCCGCTTCTGTCGCGCGTGAGAAAAATCGTTCGCCGAACGTGACACCTGGAAACTAGATCGCGGATTCTCATCGTATTTTTTTTTTGCGTATACGATAAGATTCGCGGCCCAGCAGGTGTCCAAAAATAATGCGAGGGACGAACGATGGTAAAAAACCGCGGACGGTCGCGGTCACGTGCCTATAGCGAAACGAGAACTAATCGCGACTTCTCTTCCCGTAATTTTCAACCGGGAAATTCAGAATAGTGCACCGCGTCGGACGATTCTCTTTCCTTTTGTTACAAGAGTGCTTTTATTCGTAAAAGAACGTCGATAAAAATCGTGAAAGGTGTCGCACGTGCGGATTTGCCACTTCAATAATGAGCTTTCGCGACTCTTTCCTGCTCTCGCGACGAGGTACAACGCTCACGACTCAGGTCTCGGCAATGAGATTCAGCTTTGCGGTTCGTGTTCGCGCGTTCGTATCCGGTGTTACGTGCCTACTCCACTTTTTCTCTTTTCTCAACCAACAGTGAAAAAAGTTAAAGAGACCGATTCGTCCAAGCCCGATCGACAGATGCATTTCGTTATTCGAAACGGACGACCACCGGCGAGTGAACATCTTTCTCGCAAGGGCAAACCTCCGAGATCTCTCGTCGTCCAACGGGATATTGAGATGAATAAAAGTGTAACCAGAGTTTTTCTGTTACTGTCATACTTCCATGATCATCACGAGTGCTACCTGCCGGATGTACTACCCTGCTCTGCGGACCGATGGCTCTGCCCACCCTTCGGCCTTTTGTCAAGAGAAGTCTCGGCACGCTTTACGACCGAGCAGGTACGAATCTCTACTTATTGTTAGTTCCAAGCTCGTATAATTTCTACGAGTACTAAGGCTAGTCCATGAACAATACGAGAGAACTGGTGTTCTTTTTCGCTTGAGGATTTCCCGAAAACTTTCCCACGAAAATGCGATACCGTCGTACCTGAGCCGACTTGCTGCACAAATTCGATCGTCGTTGAAACCATGCTCGATCTCAATAACGTTTGTTCGCTGTTCTCGGAGAGAATATACGGGGGATTCATCCCTACGATGACGCATGATACCTGCCCGCGAGTAATATGTAGTAACAGGTAGTCGTTGATTCGCGACAGGAACGCAGATCCATACGTTATATTAGTTTTCTCTCGCGCGAAATAATGGAACTCGTTCCAACGAAAAATCGACATTTTTCCGAAGAATGCCAGGAATTTCGCTTGTAAAATTTCATAAAGCGGAATAGTACCAAAAATACGTGATCACCCAGCTGGAAAATTGCGCTCTCCATTCGGAGCACTAAGGCTACGTATATTTTGTTCCGTTAGTTCATATTTTCGCAGTTACGCGACAGCAAATTTATGTTGGATAGAACTATTTTCATCGTGGAAATTGAAAATATACTGGGAGGGAAATAATTAGCTTTGAAGGAACGACAAAGTCGGGCGGACCGTACGTTTTACTTTACACGCACGTATGAATAAGCAGTGCTCACATCATGTTACCGTTCTTGATATAATTCCTATCGAACGAATCAATTACAACGAAGTTCTTTGTCTCGAATCAATGAGAATGGAAACACGGCCACTGCTCTCGTTTGACCCGCGTTCTGTGAACACAGTGAAAATGTTTATCAAAAAGAGAACGCACACTAGAATACGCCGTATAGATTGTTTCATCGCAAATACATTCAGCGGCTCGTTTAAACATCGGAATACCTACGTCCAGAGCGGAAGGTATTCGGCGACGCGAGCAGATCAGTGGTCGCTCGAAAAGGAGCGTTTTAATTGGCGGCATAGGCAGAGAAGGGAACTGGTTCGACCGTTTAAATTTGCATTCAGTGAAAAAGCGATAGTAGCGATAGTGGAATGTAAAAGGATGAAGAGGCAGAGAGAGAGAGAGAGAGAGAGAGAGAGAGAGAGAGAGAGAGAGAGAGAGAGAGGGAAGTGGGCTTTTTAAGGGAACGGTTTAAGGTGAAACTCTCTCGTGACTACGAGTCTTGAAAATAGAAACTGATCAACGTAATTAGCGGAAGCTGGTCAACCGGTCTCACGATGGGTTCGATACTCGAGGAGCTGTGAACCTGACAGCGCGAGGATGTTCACGTGATTAAAACCAAAGGCATCGGTCAGAATCGATATTGATTCGACGCGAGTACAATATTGCTGCGTGGGCGACGTGTTCGTTGATCGATTTCACGATCAATCGGGAAATTGCTCCCGTGCATGATCCCGGTCATCATGTTACCGGCTGCAAACCGCGAGGCCGAAACAACGTACCGTTCTGACGATCGACGCGATCCAGGCTTTACTCAAACTGACTCGCGTTCACCGAGAGCGAAACTCTCCGATCCATCGATCATCTCCTAGCTTTAACCTACTCTTCTCGATCGTGCAAGTGTATCCGCCGCACGTACGGTGTACACACACAGAGAGAGAGAGAGAGAGGCTGACGTACGCTACAACGATAACGTTTTATCCGTCCGCTGAGCATCGCAGACACGACAGCGACCGATAGTCGCGTGTCGCGTCTACTCTTTAGTCGAAATTTTTAACGAAACGGAAATGTATAAACATTATCATCCGGTACTGGACGATGCGATCGTTGCAGCGCTTCGATGACGACCGACACGGCCGCTGGTAGGAACCGGAAGTACGAATCTGTAGACTCTGTATCGTGTCGATTCGATAATTAAAATCGCGTCCGATTTCGCTTACACGCGTCTCGCATATCGCGTTACGGGTCGAGTGACCGAGACCGAGGTATGCACAGCGTACGCGAAGTACACTGGTTCGCTCGTAAATACCGTCGCGTCGATTTTTCTACCGGGCCCGTGACCGCGCCGGGATCGCATCGTCGCTGGACGTTTCTCGCGCACCGAGTAATAAATATGCATCGTTGCCTAGGCGATTTCCTACGGGGGAACACGCCAAGAACACGCGCTACAGTAGCTTGAATGATAATCCGGAAATTCGAACGGGAAATTTCGTCGAGGAAGCGCGGTTTTCGCTTCATAATTTTGGCCCGCGTAATTGCGCGCACAAGGCATGTTCTTAAATTCTATGCTTTCATCCAGGATGCTGCTCTGTGCTCGTCCTATTTACATTCTAGAGCACGTTTCTTGCTCGGGGAAAACGATACAAGATTCATTCGCCCGAGGCTCGATTCAAATTATTTTTATGCTCGCCAGTCGGGTTCAACGAGTAATTCTCTTTGTTTATAGATACCATCGTGCTTGAGTAACGCGATGACGCGCATAGACCGAATTTATAGGGAAGCAGAACATGCAGAACATCGAAAGATGAAAATATTATCTTTACTCTGCGTGCGTGCACAGAGATAACTGCGTTTATCTAGGTCCGAATACATGGTATGTACCAGGTCAGTTGAAACGACAACGTGCGAGGGAGAAACAGAGGGGGAGTTGAACGAGCAAAATTTCGAAGAAGAGAAAAGCGCGGTAGCGGTGTGCGTGGTCGGTGTCGGTTTATCCTCTCTCGTTCTAGGTCTCTTTTTTACCTGTTCTACCTGTCCCTATCGTTCTCGTTGTCCTACGTCCTACGCCTCTTTCGTACCTAGGTTTCACGCGTCCGGAACCGGTTGACCGGGACAAGGCAACAGAATTCTCTCTATGATCGTCGAAACGACGCATTAATTTAAACGAGCGCTCTTTCGAACACAGACTCGATCATCCGCGCTGCTCATCGAGTATGATACAGCATCGACGTAAGAGCTTACCGTGAATTTTTCCTGGTGCGACGCGACGACGAAGACGCAAACGTTAACCGCGTGGCACGAATCAACGGCTATTGCGTAACGCAGCAACGTGTCTTCGACGCTTGAACGTATTTATTACGCACGACACGAGATCACACTGACCCGTTTCTTCGCATCGTGTCACGTGATACTTCCAAATTCGGAGACCAAGGCCGCGCAAACGTAACGCGGAACGAGAGCGCGATAGTGAACACGACCTTCCCTCACGGCTGCCGGGACGCGACTGACTCGCGACGACCGCCCGACCACCGCGCCCACCTCGCCGTTCCTATACTTACCTCCAGTCAGTTTCTAATTACGCGCACTTCTATATACATGTATGAAGTACTTACGCGGACAAAGTACAAAATGCGCGATATCCACGTATCTGCACGCGTACTTATGTCTTACTTAAAGTACAGTACTCGTTCGGATCGCACAATTTTACGTGTACGTCGGACAGGTAATTGACGTTCGATTCTTTTACAAATGTAAAAATCGTGCGTGTAGACAGACTTGGAAACAACGAAAATCTGAAATCGTGGGACGGTTAAAGGGACGAGTCGATGGACTAAAAATTCTGTAAACGCAGAACAGACTTTTATTACGAAATCCAATCATGTTCAGTGGTCAAGGTAAGTTTGAACATAGAACGTTCTGTGACTTATTTACATAAAAATGTGTTTCGTTGTCGGTTTCGTTCGATAGAAAAGTCCTCCCTCGGGACAACGGCGATCGTTTTTTCCCTTAATTAATTATGCGTAATGGCCGATGTCCGACGAGATAGCCGACGATCTGCGATGATTCTCTCGTGCTTGTGACGCGTGTAAAATTCGTGAAAGGGACTTTCTCAGGTATTATCGTCCCGTTTCGAGTTATCGGTAGATAAACAGGCGCGATGGGGCGTCGAGGTTGACGCGTAACAATGGTTTAGGATGACGATGACGATGACGGGCGACGCACGCCGAGCATGGTACCTACAGAGACAGAGATGGAGAGATTCTCCGCGCTTGTCCATGCCACGTGTACGTTTTATGCAAATTCTAACGAGTCGAAGTCGTGCGAGGTGATCCTTGATCCGTTCCAATTCTGAGTTACGACGCCGGTGCTGGAAGTAAAACATAGGATCAGTCCGCCTCTTCACCGGGGTGGAAGGAGGGAGGGATACTGGTAGGGATCTCGTCGATCGTCAGAGAATTCCTTCAAAGGAATCGGATGCTCTTAGATCAACTGGCTTTTAATCCCGTCTTTCGGCTGGCTAAGTCTTACTTCACCCTCCTCGAAGCTTCAAGGATTACCGGGACTCCTGGTCCCTTCGTTTCAATCGTTAATGCTACTGTTATTCCGTTCTATTCGATTAAAATTTAGTCGCTCAGAATAAAATCGTGGAACATCGTATTAGGATGCAGTGCGATCAAATATGTACTCGAGTACTCGTTGGCTCTCGGTCCTTGTCGACCAACGACAGATACGATTAGTCGACTAATCTCCGTGACTAGATTTTTAGTCCTCTACTAGAAGGTGAACCTTCGCAACGTAACATACCCCACGTGATGAACTTGGAACCTGGAACTTGGATTATCGGGCGACAGGGTTGGACGTTCACGATAACTTTCAAAAGCAAAACTACCTTAGTAGCTAGAAACGAAGTCGAAGAAAAAGGACATTAAACCAAGGCTAAGAGAGAATGGGAACGATGAACCGTAACGATGAATTCATGAACAATTTCAGATGAGAAAAAAGGGTGATTACTCCTTTAGGCGAGCGAACGAGTAACGTGGAAAAGAGCATCGTTACCTTCGGCGGGTGCGGGTGGGGCAGCCTCTGCCGGGGCTGGAGGTGGACCTTCGCAGCACGGAGGTGCTGCTGGGGCAGCCTCGGCCGGTGCAGCCGGGGTTCCTTCCGCGGGAGCTGGCGGAGCACCCTCGGCCGGTGGTGCTGCCGGGGCTCCTTCCGCTGGTGGTGCACCTACAAAAATCACGATTACTACCTCTTCCGAACGTCACCGTTTTACTACCGTTCGATCTCTCTTCGATCGTATCAGTTAGTCGTGCGAGGTTCCATAACGAAAGACAATCATGAAACGTACGAGGATGATAGAACGTCAAATCTAACGGAACTGCAGATCTCAGGAAATCACTAGATGTACACGTGAATTACGACTGATCTGCAGTCCGACGAAGATGATAGATGAAGAATCACCTTCGGCAGGTGGTGCAGCGGGTGGCGCACCTTCGGCTGGCGGCGCACCCTCCGCTGGTGGTGCACCTTCCGCGGGAGGTGCACCCCCGGCAGGAGGTGCTCCCTCGGCCGGAGGCGCTCCCTCGGCTGGAGGCGCTCCTTCCGTTGCCGCTGGCGGCGCAGCTCCTTCTGCAGGTGCAGCTGCAGCTGCTGGTGCTTCACCTTCCGCTGGTGGCGCCGCGCCTTCCGCTGGCGCAGCCGCTGGTGCACCTTCTGAACAAGTATACATGCTCTAATCTAATCGAAGTCGTGACAGAAGCCGTTCTATTCGGCGACGGCTCGGTTGAGTCGTTGTCATCGAAGATGCACAGAGCATCGTCATGACGTTTCGTACTCGAAGTATCTCGTTCTGAGTGAGTTAAGACATAGATGAATCGGAAATACTGACCAGCCGGAGGCGCACCCTCGGCTGGCGGGGCACCTTCTGCAGGGGGTGCAGGAGCACCTTCGGCAGGAGGTGCCGGCGGCTCTGGCGAGGGTGTCGGGGCCGCTTCCGCGGGAGGTGCAGGAGTCGGTGAAGGCGTCGGCTCCGGTTGTGGCGACGGCGTCGGAGGTGCTGGCGATGCCGCTGGTGGTTCTGGCGTCGGTTCCGGCGCTGGTTCAGGTGGAGGTGGCTCTTCCTACGTTTCAACGTACCTTCAAGTTTCCACGAACATCGACGAGTCGTGCTTTCGCATGCGGAATGGTCGCGAGATCGTGACCACAGACGTTTCGCATGCGGGACGATCGCGAGATCGTGACTACGGATGTTTCGACGATCGGAGGGTTTACAGAGACATGCGATTTAATTTTAGGAACGTGACGACGTTTACTTTGGATGAGGTCAATCTTGTTTAATCATACGTAACACTGACTAAAATTACGTTCGCGGTTGAATATTGGTCGACGCGTCGATGACGTGCTGAACGTGATTCACCGTCGTTACGCGCATTTCCCAAAGCTGGAATGGCGTTATCATTAAAATTTCGTTTATCGATATGCCATTTGTTCTGAACGACGACGACTGAACGTCCGAGTTCAGTTTACATCCCGTAAATCAATTACCGATACCGATCGTCGTCGGGTTCGGGACAATTAAACAACGGCGTCGCAGCGATAGACGTCGCCGGGCAGTTTCAATAGGAACGAGTTTCGGAACGCGTCGCGGTCGCTTACGTTCCATCCATAAACGTGAATACGGCTCGCGTATGTACGTTCGACGAATCGTAACGAAAATGATGAGCGATGCAGCTACGTGAAAATCGTAAAAAAAAACGCGTTCAAATCGTTGGGAATCAAATATTTTGTTACGTGGAACATGTGAAAAACATTAGTCGAAACTAGTCGCGATCGACTCGTCGATACATTGGAAGTGTTCTAGCATCGCGCACGTTGTTATTATCCGATTTTTATACACAGAACATAGAAGGTGAATTCAACGACGAGAGGATGGGGAAAATTGGGACAATAAACGCATGAATGTTATGTATTTCATTGTTAAACTTTTTGCTTTACAATAAGCCTTACTTAAACGATGCTCCCATTATCCAGTTCACAGAGAATCACATCGAGTAAACAGAGGGATCGACGTGTAAAAAACATTGATATACGGAAACGTTAAGGGGTGTCGTTCTCTTTTTTTAGAAATAAAAATATGTACACGCGACAGAAGATACTGAACCGTGGATTAGAACGTGGACACGAGACACGATATCGAGGACAGTATTAAATACATAGACGATACATCGTGATCTCTGGATACACTTAGGGAGAGAAAAAAAATCAAATGAGAAGAAGGAATTTCGTAGATGGACGTCGGATGGATCCCTTCTCCCTCATGCCTCCACCTCTTCTTCCTTTACCTTCTTTTCCTCGCCTTTCTTCGACCAGTCCGGTTTCTTCTGCAAAGTTCAGAAAATACACGTGAGAAGAGCGCGCGAGATCGATCGATCGAGAGTTGCAAACGCCAGTCCGGTGGTTAGCTGAATGGGAAAAGCGGGGTAACGTTTCGTAGAGGGGCGCGCGGAAAGTTCATCGGGGCAAAGACTTATATGCATGTATTTATACATGTAGGATATTGAATCGTGTAGAGCATAGAGTTTGACAATTTTTATTCCGTCCCCGATAGAAGCTACGATCCTCTCTCTTCGTGTTCGGATCATCCGGAAAGCCGTGCAGTTTGTTAGTAAAGACGAGGCGAGAGAAGAGTCCGTGCGAGAGAAAAAGAAACTTATATCGTTAAAGAAACGAAGCTTTCGGTCTAATCCTATATGCAATTCGTTCCGCTGCGGTCATTCACTATTCGCATAAACTCTACACCTACACGTATCGCGAAAAGTTCTAATATGCACACTCTCCCCTACAGAAGCATGCCGATCTACGAGTTGATCGTTTAAAGCTTTACCTTATCTTTTGACGCGTTCTGCGAACATAATGCAAGAGCAACATCATTAGTCAACGGATAAGACAACGGACAATTATTAGAGCGTACAAACTAATCGTAGACTTAACGATTAACCGCGATTCGTGCCGAGGATCGAAGTCCTCGACCCGGCACGAATCGCGTTCGACGGAAAGTGGCGTGTTCGATCCGTGCGTCGATCTGCCGTAAAACGAATTCGATCATTCATCGAGTACAAACGCGGAACGCGACCAGGGCGTTGAGGCACGGACCGAGTATGACAATCAGAGACGGGACAAACGATCCTACACGGGTGGTGAGTCTGGAAGCATGGCAGCCGAACGGCAGTAAAGGCAAGCTGCGATGTAAGAACGATATCTGCTAGAGCGTCCTTTCGTAAACGTATTTTGATCGTCGTATGATCGACGTACATCGCGCGTAGCGTTGTATCCTATAAGTTTCGGTTCGACTTTGCGTAAAACTCAAACAGAAGATAAACGCGGGACGGTACGCGTGGTGCGAGTGATGAGAAAAGTGCAACAGAGATAGATAGAAAAGAGTGAGGCACTGTGAGTAAAGCGCTTTTGCGATTATGTACGAAAGTCTGTGAGTCTAAAATAACTTATGTATCTTGTAAGCCATTCTCACCTTCTTCTATAACGTTCCTTTCTCTTTTGATTCGTTACTTTTATCAAAAGTTCTCGTGAGGTAGCGTTAAAAATGAAACGAGTCGCAAAAGAGGAAAAAAGCAAATTAGCCGCGAGAGAGCACGGTGTCTCTCGCGTATAAAAAAGAGTGAGAAGAGAGCTGAGAAAAAAATTAGCGAGAAAAAGATGAAGCGATCCTCGAACGGGACGCTACTGTCGTTGCGCGTGTTTCACGTTCGGTCCGACCTACGACCGAGATCGTTCGCGTTCTATTAGGTGGTACATATGGGTAGATCGTGTAAGATAAATCATTTTTCATTTATTGACGATCTGAAAAAGCTCGGCTCATAATCTGACAGCGATGGTTCGTGTCACGCGTACATGCGCATATGCGATATCGATCGTTCCATCGTACCTCGGAACTTCGGAAACCACGAGAGGCACGATTTCATTCTATCGGTACAATGATCGAATAATCGAATAATTGAGTGAACGAACCGAGAGCGGTCAACGTTGAAACCGTGTGTACGCGCGGGAGTTAACTCGAAAACGTTTACCCGGTATTTTCACCTGTGTGTCTGATTGATGCGGGTATTCTGTATGACATTTATCTACGTGTCGAAGCTCTTTAGGTAGTGTACGATTATTATTCGTGTTCTTTTTATACTTTTTTTCTTTAAACGTTTATCTCGTGTTTTTTATATCTACTTCTTCGTCTGCCACTCTGCCTTCTCGGACTTCTTGGGCTGTGGAGAACAACACAATTGCCTAGTCAACTATCGCTACTGGGGTTCCAATTCGGATTGGTTTTACGTGTACGTACGAAAAAAGGGTAAAAAGTATTCGGCCCTTTCAGAGAGATCGACCGACGACGTCTCCCGCGTCCGGACGTGCTTTCGCTCGTATCGTGATCGTAAGATTTACAACGGAATACGAAATCCGAGGGATCGATCTCTCCGCAAGGACGTCGAAATGAGTAAACTACTGATACGAGGAAAAAACCTGGCCAATCGGGTTTTATACACGGAAAGAAAACCAGAGCCACAAAAACGATCTTTCGCAATAGCTGAAAAAAATGTGAATAGATAGAGACCCACCCGTCGCATGGAGAAAAATTGAAAAACGAGGCACAGACGATGTGCGCATTAAAAAGTACTGAATCTCTCGATAGTTCTGTCTTGCCAAGATAGAGAGACAGAGACAGAGAAAGAGAGAGAAAAAGAAAAATATCCATGGACGGGAAGGAGAAGAACGACATGAGAAATAGAAACGATACGCGTCATCGAAAACGATCGCCCTTACCTCCTTGTCTTCTTCCTCGAGGGTGAACTCCTTCTTCTTCACTTGTTTAAGTTGATTACGGAAGTTGAACTCAGCCGCCTTCTTCTGCAGCTTCGCGAATTTGTTCTCGTACTTGGAGACTTTCTTCAGCGTCGGTTTCATGCTAACGAGATTTACAAAACTGTCTTATGACCGAACGAAAGTTTCAATTAGAAACGAAGAAAGGAGGACCGATTACTCACAATTTACCTCGGAGGTCGTTCACTTGGCTGTTCAAGTCCGATATCTGTGATCAGAAATTCGATTAGTTTCACGTTCCGTCTCGTCGCAGAAAACGCTGGTCAAGCGTGGTTGGGAAACGGTATGCTCTCTGGAAATTCGTACGGCGAGAGGCTCGCGTCACAGAGGCCGATTCTCCCAACAGGATTCCAAAGAGCAACCGTTTCGCGGAGCCACCGGGGCACACGTCCCCTTGTATTCGGATGGGTAGCGATTACGTTTAATCACAGTACACGGAAGTAACACATAAAACGCACGCAGCACTGCATGAAAACCAAACGAAGCGTTCAAATCGAGAAGCGGTCGATCATGATTAACTTCGAGCAGACGATGGTTAGATACTGGAGCATAAGGTGTCGTGCGACCTGCGTGCCAGAAGCAGGCGGGGAGAAGAAGCCACTCGAAGAATCGAGATGTAAATTGGCTTTATTAACTGCAATTTCAGGAACGTGGATACGACGGAAGGGTAGGAAGGAATTGTAATCGTAGTATCGTGTACTCGACAAGTCCTGATCGCGGTCAAGTCGAGTATCTCCTCCCTTTTATAGAAAAAAAAAAAAAAAATGAAAACGCGGTACAGTGAATAGAGCGTAGGATCGACGTAAGAGCAACGTCTATTCTGCTCTCATAGCGTAACTTTTCTCTTCCCTAAGGGTTCCGAACAAATTGATTTTCTAGTGCTATTCAATAGTTTCTCCGGAAGCCACTTGTAGGATGCTTTCTCTTCTTTCCGCCCCTCTCCAAAAAGACGTCGGAGAGAAACGGAGGGAGAGAGAGAGAGAGAGAGAGAGACCCGACGAATTGCACTTGCGAATAAAGAAGGAACGAAGGGATCGGCGTTGATGGGACGTGAATTTCATTCTGGTCAATCAGGGAGAGCTAGTCGCGAGCAGCTCTTTGTCCACAGAGGGTGAAAAGAAAAAAGAAAGAAAACGACCACTACGATCCCTTTTCTGCCCTGCTGGAATTCTGTTCTTCGTAGAAAGGAAAATTCGTCTGTCGTAGCAGTTACAAGTGACAATGACGGTTCGTCGGATGAATCGTGAAGAATCAGATTTCCAGCAGCAGCAACAGCAGCAGCAAGGATCCGCTATTTACAGGCCGGAATCGAACACCATGACAATAGGTTGACAGTCCGTGGCGCGTGCGAATCGGTGCAAAATCGCGTTCGACGACGACATCGTAGACGCGTGTACGTGTTTCACTTTCACGTCTCTTCCACGGGACGACTAGGGGAGAACACGAAATCGTTCGTCTTTTTTTTTTTTTAATTAGAATTTACATTCACAGGGACAGGGGGCGTGCCGTGCCGAGGTAGGAGTCTAATTTATGCCACAAAGGGAGACGAGAAAAGAAAAAGTGACAGAGGTTGTACGCGTGGGTAGGGCCCGGAGAATTTTCACAGCATGGCACTTCGGTCTCGTGATCTTCTTCGTTCGGCACCATCCACCTTCGTGAGAGTTAACGATGAAACGGAGATAGAAAAGCGTGGAAAGGAAGGTAACGTTCAACCGACCTTTGATCATCTACGATACAAGTTTCGGGGAGAGAAATACGATATACAGTACAGTATTTACAAACGTGGAACGAACAAGTTGTACGGGTAGAATTGAAAGGGGCAGGCCGGTGACAATAAGTTCTAAAGAGAGATGATGCGACCTACGTCTCGTACTACGTACCTACTCCTCTTGATACCTCAGTCGTCGATCGAATACCCATTCTACTCTGTCGCAAGCACAAGTGTCTCTACAATAATTACGATTTTTCTTCCCTCGCGGGGAATATGAAGTGCCATACTTCCCTCTCGCGATAGAAAAACGTAGATCCAGTGATACGCCGCGAGTAAAAACAAGTTCATGAAAAATAGCCGAGATAGCACTGCGAGAAACGAATCCATGCTGTTAATTTAGATAAAGATACCAGCCCAGCTGAACAGAGTTTCTGCGCTTCTATATCTACGAAAGTACTACTATGCGCCTTCGCATGATCGATCAGCTTTATCAAAATTTCACCGATACCGACGAATACGCGTCGACGTGTCTCGGTTAATTCCGCTTCGTATCCCATTTATTAAAGACAATACGCGCAGTATGTTTCCGACAGTTTTATACACATCGTAATGCATACAAAAAGTTCCTGAACATCATTAGTAGGATTCAGGGTGTTGCAGCCACGCATGCAAGGTTAAGCAAAAGCAGCCGTCAAATAACATGTCTAAAAATCAAGGCGGAGGTATTACATAGCAGTGCACCAACAAAGAAAGAGATACAGGTACAGAGAGAGAGAGAGAGAGAGAGAAATGAGAAAGATAGATAATGATGAAAGCGAGCGGGAAAAACACGAAGAAGACGTGAAATGTGAAAATACCGATTCGATACGACTTCCTCTTTTTTTGTCCCTTTCCCGATTTTGCACCGCACACGCACGCATCCACGCACGCACGCACGTACACACACGTGCGGAGTATCACGCAGTCGCGCGTGAGATTCGCAGGGATCATTCGGTCCCTCGCCTGTTTCCATCGACTGTGCATTATGTACAACAGAGTGAGAGGTAGAAGAGAGGAGAAAAAAAGATTCGAAATAAAATATGAGAAGGGTCAATGTGTTCTATCATTGGGAGAAAACAACGCGGCCTTCTCGTTTCACGATTCTCTTTCTCGGCGAGAACGCGTTGTCGATTCGTAAAAGCGGTAGTCGCGTCGCGCGGTCTCCGAAGAATCGTCGAACGAATCAAAGTCACTCGTATCGAATAATTTGACCAACGAACGTCTCCTCCATAAGCTTGCCCAGCCCTGATTCGAGTCTCAAGCTTTTACTTTCAAGATCCTTGCCGAGTTAGTAGAAAGCTCGTAAAGCCTGTGTCTGCGTTACACGGTTAGAGATAGTAGATATGTAGATTAAAGAGAAGAGAATCAAAGAGCGAACGCCTTCGAGTCGACGAGAGACACGTCTGATTGTAAGATGGAAAATAAAAGAGGATAGAAACGGGAGCGTTTCGAAAGTGACGCGGAGGACGCGAAAATAGGAGCGAGCGGTTGGACGAGGAGCAAAAAATTCCATTTGATCGCTGCGGCACTTCATATCCACGCGAAAAAAGAAAAATCATTTTGGGTAGACGCGAGTTCGTTCGAATCACCGAAGCAGGACTGACCAAGATCATATGGTACGGAACGAAACGAAACAGTAGGAAACGTCGGCGTGAGCGCAGACTAAAAAGATGTTCTACCAAATCATTGACGGTACGGTCGAAAAACGCGGTTCGATTTCTACGAAAGCCACTCAACGTGTCCTCCGAGAGAAACGTCGTGAAAGAGAGAAACGGCTAGAGAATATGTACACGTATGTACAGAAGAAGCAAACGGAAGATCGATGCGATCGGAGAAAGTCGAAACGACGCGTCTCGATCTCGACCGATCTCCTTCGCATCGTTCACCGTTGCTCTCTACTCCTTTTCGTATTCATTTGTTTGTTTTTTTTGGTTTGCTTTCTTTTATTTATCTCCTGTACCTCGTAGTCCCTTTTCCGAACTTCACGCTCCAAATCCCACTTCTGACCCTCACAAAGGTAGACGCGCTCGTAATACATTTGGCAAATCTCCTTCAAATCGTCTACAAAGAACATGGAGTGTTTCTCAGATATCCTTTCGCTGACAAGTAGCCAGGAGGCAAACGAGAGAGCAAAAAGCATTATTTAATCGGTACGGCAGCATTTCGTTTGACTCATTAAAAATTCTCTCTCGTTCCGGTCGAACCTAATAGTATGAAACGTCCCGATTCGTCGACGCGAACGTGACCTGCTCTGAAATCTCTCCAAATGGATATTGTCCTATCGACCTCCATCCGTATCGAAACGATACGCCAAGTTACGCTTTCAATTGCGATCCCAAAAAATTTCACGATCCACGAATCGAATCGTTCGATGAAATTTTTCGGGCTCGTCGAAAGGAGCGACGACGTCGAAAAATGGCACCGCATGAAATGAAAAATAATAGTCACGCGAGAGAGGCCGAATAAAAATTATTTACCTCGAACTCTTTCAACCTAATTTGCCTCTCGAGGTCGTACTTATCGCCCTCGAGCGCGTATAGTCTGTTCCAATATGCCGAACAGATCGTCTGGAGCTCGGCTAAAAGAACAAAAGTTTCTAAGATTGCGGAACAAAACGCAAACAAAAAATTCTGCTAAAACAAGGAGAAAGGAAGCAGGAGGAGGAAGAGGGGAAGAATATAGCAAAACGACTAGACGGTGTATGTTCGGTACCGGTTCTTTTACCCGTAAACTTCCCTTCTCCGCGTACGTACATACGTACCGTCTACCAAGGGGTCGATCGCGGAAGGGACAAAGAATTAGAGGAGATTCTCGAGTTCTGGAAGCAAGAAGCAGACGCACGAAGCTGAACCGCGTGAACGTTAACTCGTCGTACGCGTGATAAGTCCAGAGAGTCCAGGTCCAGGGAAAGGAGCAAGTATCTCGTTGTTCTTCTACTCGAAATCGGTCAAGACAGGGATGTAGGGTCTGGAAGTGTTTAAGTAGACAGTCAGCGTTACTCGACATCTACTGCGATTCTACGAATCACGCGTGCCTGCTTTCGTTCTCTTACTAATTACACATAGTAATCGTAATTAATATTGTTCTAATGGGACTCTAGGAAGACGGTCTAATCTAAAATTGAGTGCTACCAGTTAAAAATTGGCGGAATTAGATGAATCAGCCTCGAGGCCCGACAGCCGAGACCTCGGTTTTATAAAACAAAAATGATCACGATCAGCGCTGCGCTAGCAACTAGTAAAAAAAAATTGATTCAGGAAACAAAAAAAGAAGACACGATCGAAAATAAGAGGAAAAAAAAGTTCGGCTCTCCGAATCATTGTTAATTGCAGCCTCGTCTGTTTTGTTTGCTTTGCGCATCGAAAACTTTTCGACCTCGAAATCCTTCTTGGCGACTTCGTATTCAAGGTCGTACTTTTCCCCCTCGAGTGCGACGATCCTCTTATGATACTGGGTCAGAACGGACTTCACGCTAGCTGTCAAAATTCCAATCAACCTTGAAAAACACTTCTCTTCGACACACGCGAGCGTTTTTAATCGAAGTTGTGACGCGCGACGTGTTTTAAGCTCGATCGAACGGTGAAAAGGGAACGTTTTGTTTTTCGTGTAATTTTTGTCGACCGTTCGGGACGAGACGCGAAAGCAGGAACAAGTGTGGCCGTGTCGAGTCGTGTCGCAGCTAAATACGAAGTAAAATAGCGTCGATGCTGTCGATCGCGGAACTCGTGTGCGCGGTTGTGCACTGTGCGGTAGGTGCATCGACACAGAAAGCAACGTACAGACAGTGTAAACGTAAACGAAACGTACGAGATGCACGCGATTCTCGAAACCAGGTGCGCAACATGTATATATGCGTGAGTAACCGTAAGTACATTGCTCCGTCATACGCAACAGCTTGTTGATCGTGAGAACGCAATAAGTTAATACGTGAATAATCCTCAGCTTACCATATCATACGTGTGATACGACCATATAGCGTTAAACGAAGAGCGGACGATCGAGTGCGTGGGTCGCGCGCACAAAAGTGATACACATAGATAAGTGCGATAGAAAGTAGAGACAGCAGAGTAAGAGTAGCTGTGTTACGAATGAGATAAAAGATATTACGTGAACAGTAAAGAAGAGAAACACGGAGACGAAATGCGAAGCGACACTTGCCCGAATTGCGAGCCAATTCTCGTAGCTGACGCGCATCGGTTTCGACGGTCACGAACGTGAGACCCTGGCTACGATCATCTTGAGACAGGACGCGCACGATGTTCGTTTGCAACGAGCCACGAGTTTGGTTAATCGGCGAGTGCGAATCGCGAAGAAAACCAGAGCAAACGGTGTTCGGACAAGGCGAATAGAAAGGCAACCGGACAAGTGCGACGACATTGAGCATCGTTACGGTTTTCGCGTGAAAATGCCTCGTTATTTTCCACTCTAGTCGTAATCGTTCTCGCAACCGTATACTCTTTCTCTGTAAGTACCTCGTAGTCCTTCTTCTTAACAACATACTCGAGGTCGAATTTCTGATCCTCCAACGCTGTGATCCTATTGTGGTAGTCGCGCAGGATGCGCTTCAAGGCTTCTGCGTCGTCGAAGGGTGAAAAAAAATCGACAGAAATATATCAAATCTAGCTTCGAGACGTATCCTCTGCTCGAGAAAAAACGAACCGAAGAATCGTGGACCAGAAAATTCCGAAAGCGAGTCGAATCTAATTAAACCTCGTTACAAACCCTGATCGCTGATCTTCTATGATCACGCATCGATGAATCGCGAACAGGCCGATATCGATGTACGCGAAGTACCGATACCGTGCCTTTAAAAAATTGTAGGAAAAGTCTGAAAGTACCTTCGCTCGCGTTGTCGGTGTCCTTTGGCTTTCCGCACCTCTCCTCGATGATGCGCCTCCTCTCGGCTGCCTTCCTCTCTTGTTCCTTCTTCAACTCCTCCGCGGCCTTCTTACGCAGCAGCAACTAATGTGGCCAGATCAAAAGTCATCCTGTCGTTAATCATCTTTACACTTGATGCAACGTCGCTTGCGCATTCATCAATTTTCTATAAACGCACAAACGACGACGCGTCTCTTTTGGAAACGGGGGAATAAACTTACCCTGAGCTTCTTCTTCCTGTCAGGGGTCATGAAACCCTTCTTAGCCTTCTTGGCTTTGGAAGCCTCTTCGAGGCGGGCGCGGACCTCCGCCCTCTTTCTGTCGGTTTCCGCCTGCTTCCTCTTCTTTTCCTACATTTTCCGTGCGAAACTCCCTTAAAATATCTTACACGACAATCGAGACTCGAAGCGACGAAGAGACTCGTGAGAAACGAGATCTAGTACTTTCGGCGTTAAAAGAAAAAATAAATAAATAAAATAAAGCGAGACTAGCGAAGAGAAAAAAAAAAAAAAAATTGTCGAGAGAGACGAATTTCGTTTCACCGATGTGTAACCCCCTTCCTCTCTTACGTACATCCTCGAGACGTTTCCTCTGTAAAGAAAGAGAAAATGGTCAGAAAAAATTTTTTATCTCACTCTTGCATCAGAGCAGAGGAACGCGAAGCGTTGGCATTCAATCCTTCGCGTTCTGCCCTTAAAAACAGCCGAAGGCTCAAGAAGCGTTTGTGTAAAGTGTACCAATTGTGTCGTAGGTGATATTACGCGTATGAATTCAACGTCGAAAGTCGAACGTTAAAATTGATCGACGAAAGACAAGCGTGAGTAACATGCGGCGCACACGGAGGATCGTGTAGATCGCACTTGAGCGATTTTCATACCTACGTTTTACCTCATCTTTCTGATCACTAGGTACGTACATACATTGTACATACGTGGCTCGTGCTCGCAGTTCTAGTCTGACAAGTCTTAATCGTGATCAGACGTCGGGGAAAGTGTCGAAACGTATACTTTGGATAGAAATGACTTCTGCTCGTGGTCAGATTTCTGACGTACGCAGAGGCAGAGTCATCCACTTTCCGTGTCGACTCGAACCCGGACGACGGGACCAACAGGGAACGTAAGGAGAACAACAAAGAAACGAAAGTGGCCGTCTCACCACGAAGGAAATAGTAGAGGAGAAAAAATTCTAAATACGTCAACTTTCTACTGTTAAAAGATACCCGGGACGCGGTCGATCTGTAGAGTCCTGAGCATATCCATGTCCGTTCGTTAGAAAGAAAATACTTGTCGATTGTGTAAGTAAAAATACAAAAAAGGAGAGGAAATGATCATCGTGTCGAGTACTATCTGTGTGTCTCCTCTGTCGTTGTTCATGAAAAATTGTTGTAAGCAGAAAATGCAAAAGCGATGCGTACCTTTTAGCGAAACAAACTTTACTGCAAGGTGGAAGGTTCGGTCCACGGTTCGCCGTTCGTCGTGCAGAATCAACGACAGACATGAAATGAACAATGAGAAAATGTTAGATTAGATAGTCTCTTTACGCGTGCTACTCTCTCGATCAACGAGAGCGCAGAAGACGAACAACGGGCTCGAAAAATTCTACCTACCCAACCTCATCGTCCGCCATCGTGGTATCTGGCTGCTACTCCCGTTTACCTGAAATTAAAACGAAGCTTGCGTCGTTTGCGGTAGACCAACGATGACGGTGCCATCGTTCAGTTTTGCGACACGGATACAGTCGCGAACGTTGCACGCAGCTAAATATAAACGCGAACGGAAACATCGGCGGAGGGAGAGAGACGATTTCTCGATTGCATAATCGAAGAAATTTATACAGTAAACGAGGACCATTTCTGCGATTTGGCCGGTGGCTGGATCCTGGCTCTTTCGGATCCACGGAGAACGCGATGACAAACAGCAAGCGATAGCTACCGTGACGCAGGGCGTAGAACGTACGTAGAGTATAGAATATCCGGTGTTCGAGAATAGACGCGGATCAGCCCCACTTTTCGAGGCGGCACGACGCGAGGCGTCGGGGCTACGTCGACGATCCAAATTTGGCTGCGACGATCCGGCAGATCGCCTCGAGACTCGCCGCCGAACGAGAACGGGAAGCTCTGCTCGCGGCACATCACGTATCGTCAAAATCTCAATAAAAAACGCGTGAAACACGATTTGAGAAACGGTTCATGGTTCTTTGAACGATTCAAATCCGAACGATCCATGGAACCGTAGAAAACAGGAACACACGATTTGTCAAATGCACGAATTCCTTGATCAGATAATAAGCTGCGGTCCGATGTAAAAGGGCAGTAGCTACACTCATTATTCGATGGACAGTTATTTCGTCTTAGTAGCGAATCATCTTCGAAACGAGCCTGAATTTAGAAATCGATTCCGTAAGCTGAGAAACGGTTTATATTTGTAACGCGTTCGCTAAGTATAGAAACCCTCTCGTCCGAACCATTCCGAGGCACGGGTGTTTCGTCTCCGATGTCAAGAGGCATCGTAAAACTGGGAAACAGGCGTGTAATCCGTGATGTCGCGCAACTATCAGTTTTAGATTCCAGTTTCGCGATGTATCGCAAATTCCAGCGCATCGTGCGCTTTCATTAGAGCATGCACGTTTCTTCTCTTTTCCGAACGAGTAAGAAAGTCGACGACGACGATTTTCCGAAGAGGCTCGATCATTGGACGCGTCGATCGAGATCCACGCGTAATCGAAGTATCGGCGAGCGCAGCAAATACTAGTACAAGGTTGTGCACGCAGTTCTTATCGCGAGTTGAAGCGCGACGATGCCTACCTTGGGAAAATTCGAGCAATCGTGTCGAAGACACGGATCGTGAATGAGAGACACCGGTACGTTCTTCTTGTTCGTGGAACAACTTGAATTTCTGTCACCGGATTTCTGTCACGCGTCACACAGAGAAAAACAGAGACCGTCGCACGATTCACGGTTTCCAAGAAATAAGAGCGCAGCAACAATTGTGACCTTGGAAAGAATCCCGTTGAGAGATCTTCACCCGCGACGGCCGATATGGGGTTCGAAGAAATCGACGATCTTCGTCGTTTTCGCCGCGGATCCCGAAGAAACGAGGGGCGCGGGGGTTGAAAGACGCGACGCGCGAAGCTCGAAGATGCCGCGCGAGATTTGGCTTACCTTGAGAAGAACTTCAGCTGGCTGCGACCGGCCAACCGGACCTTAGGCAGTTGACTGTGCGATTCCGAATCTCTGGTCGACGTCGTGAACCTCCATCGTGGCACGTTCACGTGGTGGCAGGCCACCAATCGTGGCTCGCCGTTGCTCCTAAGCATTTTTAGGCGAGAGCTGCGCTTGCTGCCAAAAATAATCGGAAACTGAAAACGGATCCGAGACTGCTTCGTGGCTCCTCGAGGCCGATCCCTCGATTCCCCGCCTGTTCTCCGACCATTCGTTCCCTTGATCCGGCCGATCGTTACAATTCACTCGTTACACGTTATTCTACTTGTTCCGTATTTTGTCACCATACGGGACTACGTTTCGACGATGTTCTCATTTCTCGTAATGAGACGAGCATTCGAATGTAAACGCGATACTCTAATTTTATTCGTAGAGAAAAGAAAGTTGACGCAGCTGCATATAAATTGATCAAACGTTTCATAAAAGCGGAATCGTATTTTGAACTGGACGACTATTTTATTGTATTTACAAGTAATCGTTGACCGGTGATCATGATCGTAAGATCTCCAAACGCGCCGAGGCAAAACCAAGTTGTTATTATTAACGAATCGTTCTGGATTCCGCCCCTCCCTCTCCCCCCTCCCCCGACCATTTGGCACCGTACGTGGTAACGCTGACGGAAACATCGTAGTTTAAATGACGATTACGACACTATATCCGACTCTACTCTAATATTTCTCTCACTTTCAATGGAACTTCTACGTATGGGCTGCCATATAAATTCGACGTCACTCTTGTCCACGAAATGGTTTATGAACGTCTAAACTTGGTGATTTCCCGATTAATCATCGAAACAGGTTCTCTCTGAACCATTTGACAGCTCAGCCGACATGTTCATCTGAAGATAGAATTGTGCCGATGGTCGGGAACCTTCAGAAAGATAACTTTACCTTCGTTGGACAGGATTCATTGAAGATCTCACTTTTCGTATGAAATATATTTGCGAAAATATAATACATATAGTTAGGTCGGTCAGACAAGCTGTCATATAAATATTTAAAAATATAAATGTTTTACTACGTTGGGATCATACTTTGGACGGAAAACATCGTTTCTTTTAAATCATTCATCTCAAGGAAGACCAATAGAGTTTCCTCCATTCCGCATTTTCCGAGTTGGCACAAATATACCACTGTTGTTTAAAGTGCAATACGCATACGCCTGTATAAACTTCGGTAAAACTCCTTATTGAAACGACAACAAAAAAGAGGAAGCGAAAACTAAGAATTAAAAACAAACTCCAACAGAAGAAATTTATACGCTCGAAGTAGCGACGTCAATGGAAATCGGTATCCAGTATCTCTAATCATTAATCGTAAATAATTTAAAGCACGCGCATTAAAAGTAAGACAAACGTACGAGTGGGACAATCGCTGATTACTCCAAACCGAACGGTGCATTCAAATCTGAACGCCCGCGTCAGGGAATATCGAGAGACCGATTGATCACGATGTATTTACTGATGCCCAGGCGACGACAAGCGTCTCTGCGCTGTGTACGGGTTCTGCAGCAAACGCGGCGAACATTCGATCACTCGCAGTAACAACGCGTCTATATAATCCTCCAAATCGTGTAGACGTTTATTCTTATCCGCTACGTCAGCTTGCAATTGCAACGTCAGCTCTATCAGATCCTGTGTCAACAGAAATTTAAGTGTTACCCATTTAAAAACATGTACACGTAACAACGACGTCGATTACCTCTCTCGATTTTCCTTCGAACTGGGTGAGAACTTCATGCGGTAGGCGACTCTTCACCAGCGTTGTTTTGACAGCATCCTCACCTCCGATGATGATCCTTTCCGAAGACGAATTGTTCTCGTCGTTAAATTCCTTCAATTTGTTCTCCTTGTCCTTCCGCTTGTCCTTTCGTTGCTTCTCATCTTTGGGGCTCCAGGCAATGACGTTCTTGTCTTCCTTCTTCTCCTTGACTTTCTCGTCTTTTATATTTTTATTCGGCGTAGGTTTCTCCTCGTTTCTGTTCCGCACTTGCAGAACTTCGCGCGGCGCGGGTGTCGGCGATTCTGAAGCTTCCCGACGGTTCAAAGTCGCGGAAGGAGAGCTCACCGGCGATAGTTCGCGACGTTCGTCTTTCGGCTCGTCTATTACAATTTTTGGACTCGGTTTATTCTCCCATCGCTTGACGTTGTTGTTGACTTGTTTGCCATACAATTTCAAGCCCCATTCGTCGTCCTTAATGCTGTCTACTTTGGACAAGGCAGTGGTAGAGAAGCTCATAGAGAATCGCGGTGGCTTGTTGGGCGCTGTATTCGCCGGCGCTGGCGGATGATGATGCGCCTCGAAATTATTACCAGAGGATGTACTCGAGGCTACCGAAACTACACTGTCGCCGTTGCCAACGCCAACCGCGGGAGCGTTCAGTGACGACGCTGAACTCTTATGGGATAAATCATCGAACTGAAACACGCATCGAACGTCAAGGATAATTACCACGGCTCACAGAAATGCGTCGACGTCCACTCACCGTAAATTCATCTTCGTCTTCGCTGATGACCCCCGGGTCGGCTTCGCCAGGTTCTTGCCTGCTTCGAAATTTATGTTCCTCTTTTTCGTCCAAATCATCTCTCGCGTCCAGATTGTTCTTACTCTTTCCCTTCACGCGATTCCCGATCGACTTTGCCAATTTCCTCAGACCCTTTCGCTTCTCAAAGCTGCTTATACTAAGCAAACTGCCGCCGATAGCGTGAGCCGCCGTGGACAACTGACCCAGAGAGCTCTTGTGCCGTTCCTTGTGGCTCAAATCGGTCAGGCTGCCGGCTTTCACGATGAAACCTATCTTCACCTCGAGCTCGCCTCTCTCCTTCGTCTTCTCCTTGCCTGGCTTGCTCCCTAGCGTGTACCTAATAACGTTTCTCATTTTTATTCGTCGATCACGAGACCCGACGGACTCGTATCGACGAACAAAAATAAAATACGCGCGTTTACCATCTGTTTCTGGGTCTCTCGTAGACGTCGAAGCTTGACAGGGGTATGCTGACGGTACCGAGAAATTCATCGACACCCAGAAAGTTTCGATGAAGAGCCGTGAGGACGATCGCCGCGGTGTTACCCTGCTCCGGGATGAGCAATTCGCATTCCTCGTGCCATTCCACGTCCCTTAAAGCTTTCTCCTTCACGGACGTTTGATACTTCTCCTTCCCGAGCGCGATTGTCACGAAGCAGTCGTTCGTCTCTGTGTTATTATTACATGATAAACGTGGCGGACGGTCGGGCGTGGGTGGAGAGGAAGGAGGTCAACCGAGGTTAAAAGATCGACGAGCTACTGCTCTCTTTTTTACATTTTTACACTGCAAGAATTTGGTCGAACGTTCGCGCGTTGCTGAAGTGCGCGCTTCGCGAAATTCGATTCCCCTGACAGCGATGAAAATTCGCGAGTCATTGTTTTGAAATTGGAGGAATAAAAGTATACCGGCACACGAAAAATCATGTCACGACCTAGAGGTCCCAGCCATACTTATCGTCAAGTATGACGCAAAAAGAAAATTTAGAACGACCACGGTTGTCTTCGCGATCGTATGGAGGTAGCAAAGATCGGCATACTTACTGTGTTTCCCTTTCGTCAACAAATTCCTCGCCCTCTGAACTGTGAAAAGAGAAAGAAAAATATGATCGGTCACTGAATTTATCACTCATCGTGATAAGTGTTCTCGGATATCGAACAAAGTAGTACGCGTCGCGACTGAAGGGGCGTGACTCCAGATAATTTCCGTAGCTAATCGAATACAATGCGAATGACGAAGAATCATGTATAAAAATTGACGCGCAAAATAATATTGCACATCTCCGCGAGCCATTTAAGTAGTTCGAGCGAGCGTGAGCGTTCTCACCTACTATTCTCCTGCATTCTCACCGCGAAACTTCGCTTCTATAGGTACATCGTTCCATTCCTATTTTCGACTCCCGTGTTGTACCTATCCCTTTGCGGTAACGGTTTTCACGCTCAATAGACCGTAACGTATTCTCTGCCGCACATATTTTTGTTCGTCCGCGGATAACAATATGCGCGAACCGCTAAATATACGCGTACCTAATTACGATCCTGGGAAGAGAACTCTACGGGTACGAACGAAATCGGGGACAGATGCTTTCACGCTTTACCTACGTACTTTCCGATTAAACGAGGAGTTAGAAAAAGTGTATTTCCCAAATAAGTATAATATCCGTAAATTTCGAGATTTCTTGGTACAGTACGTTATTATCTTATCTCTTGGTAATTCTCTAAAGTCGATTCACCGAGTACATGAAACAGGACGTTACTAGTGTACGAGTAATTGCTGCAGTCATCTAATAGAAAGTACGACGTTTCAACGAGACCATACACGGTGTACTCGTTACTCATGTCAGCTGGTGTTCCTTGAAAATCGTGGAAGCATTTCGCGTTTTGGCGGGAAACACCTCTTTATTTCGTACGCGTTTAAATGCACGTATTTTGAATAGAACGCAGTCCTCGCGAGACCAACGAAAAGATCACTATCTCGTGGTTTCATGGTATTCGAGTAGTTTTCACCGCCTCTCCTTGAAACGTCAATCGCGTCACGCGAGGCTGCGCATCAATTTTCTTCGACGCTCGTTTTTCCCAAATTTCACGTACGTGGCAAATCGATCTTCGTTTTAATCGCATTAAAAATACTTTGACGAACGAGGTCGCCCGACGAGCTGATCGTGAATCGGTCGCGATACGAACTGTACGCTTGTGCGAAAACAGTGCGAACGATCGTCCTGTCTCTCTCTCGTTAGACAAATACGTACCTGACAACGCGTAACGAGATTGCGAGGTTTCGATCGCGTACGTTCTACGAAATATACGTAACCTATGTTAAACCGAGCGCATACGAGAACTAAGTAATTACGGTTTACGGTACATCTGTTTCGGACGCGCTCGCTACATAGATCGTCGCGGGTGAAAATTCTTTCAGGCTTACCCGTCACTTGAACATGCGTCGGACTCCACATTTTTCTCGGTTCTCCGCTCGTTTTACGAGCTGCGAATATTCATCTGTCGCTGGTTCTTTCTACGCGAGTACGTGGTGCACGTAACGGGACGACTTACACGATAGCAACTGTCTCGACGCCGCCGGTTACTGGCATTATACGCGACGTTACGTTCCACGTCTCGATCCTCGGGATTGTACTCAGCCGACGAACTAGTACTCTCGGTCGCTATGCGATATAAGTAGACGTCAACGTCGACGACTACGCATACTTGACTCGACTCGGTTCGACTGGTGTTTGAACGAACTTCGAACAACCGCTACGCTACGTCCCACCTTGTGCATCACACCATCGCGATCGCGATCACTCTGGATCACGCATCACGCCCGCTATTGCGCTTTCCGTTGTGCGCATCAGGATCGTACGCGAACGTCGTGCGCTTGGAGCCCCGCATCGTCGCGCGTTATTTACATTCGACTTGTTAAATAACGCGTCGTTTTCCGAAATATCTTTCGATACCATCGATGTCCAAGCGAATTCAGGGTCACACGAGATGTCGAGTGTTCAATGATCTATCAGGATCTATCGAGAGACGCGGTATCGCCGCGAAGACCAGTTCGATTATAAACGTTATGTTCGCGCACAGGTTTCTACGCCAGAATTGATATGTTAAAAAATTTCGTAGAGAACTTGTTGGTCGTAATTTCAGGCAGGTACGAACTTATTTACCTGTCCGGAAGGTGGAGCTGCAGTGATGATCAGACGTTTGAACACCTGAAGTGGCTCACCGCGCACGTACGGATCGGTGCGATCGCGTTCACCTTCGTTCTCCTTGTTCCCCTCCCTTTTCGTTATTTCTGTCTCGCTTCTAGCGGTATTCTTCCTCGCTCGCACCTCCACCATCCTACGTTTCTACATGTATATCCGTTTCTACCAGCGAGCGACGAGCGACGGAAAAGCGACACAGCTGCGCAGCGTGGCAATGTGGGTGGTAAGGTCTCCGTGAGAGCGTACATACAGGTATTCCGGCCGAGCCGAGCTTCCCAACCAGGTAACCATATTACATATCGCGGCTTCGATCGCGGTTCTTTCGCCAGACTCGTTTGTACGTATATACGTATGTATATATGGTCGCGATTGGAGAACGAAACCGCGTGAATCGACCTTTAAATTTCGAATCCCCCACACGGTGAACGAGCGAGCGAGTGTTCACCACTCACCGATTCACTCGGATTGGATCGACGAAGCGACGGTGCGTACGTATCGCGAGACCGTCAGCGTAGGATCGCCAGTCGGTTCGAATAATCGCCTCGTGGCAGGTGAAAATCGGCGAGAGCAGCTTCGAAAAGAAACTCGATCGTCTGGTCATCGCGCGGGGCACGGGTACGCCGCGGGTACGCAAGGCCGCGCCTCGATCCTCGATAGAAAATTTCGCTGCCGATCGACACGGTGTGGTACGAACTACCCAGGAGACAGCGGGTAAACGTTCTCGTAGCCGTAGCCATTCGTGAACCACCGCACCGCGTTCACTCGTATTCATTTTCTCGGACCGCGGACGCACGTTGCTGGTGCGCTACGAAGGGCGAGACATGTCTTCGTTCAAGGGTGATAAAGTCCCATGTGCTCGGCTCTGTCACGTCGTCAAGTGGGAAGACTTCGACGGTTACGGGTTCAATTTGCACGCGGAAAAAGGGAAGAACGGGCAGTTCATCGGCAAAGTGGACGACGGCTCGCCTAGTCAGGCCGCTGGATTACGGCAGGGTGACCGGATCGTCGAAGTGAACGAGATCAACATCGCCAACGAGACCCACAAGCAGGTCGTCGAACGTATAAAGGCCTTCCCCAGCGAGACGAAACTCTTAGTGGTCGACCAAGAGGCCGACGAATATTTCAGGGCCAACAACATCGTTATCAAGGGCACCATGGCGAACGTCAAGGTGATCAAGACTCCGGAGAAGAATCCCAACAGTGTCGAGCAAGATGAGCTGAACGGCAGCAGTGCCTCCATTGACGAGGTACGCAAGGATCCTAGGACTCGACCGTTGTGAAACTTCGATCTTATTTTTCTGTCACGATCACGAGACACGACGACGTCGGCTCGGGCCGAACCACCTGTTGTTCGCGCGAGTCCATCGGTCGAAAATCTTCGAAGATCGCGATCTTTCAATCCTCTCATCGCTCGATGGTTGTCTCTCAATCTTTCAACGTGTCTTATCGTTTAGTCATTTTTCCTCCGAGGAATTGTACAAATTCCTCGATTCCGAGCTATCATCTATCGCATACAGAGTAGCGTGAACGCATATCTGTCTATACGACTTGCAATTACGCAATTTACTCAAGACCAAGATTCCACGTACGTATATATACGTGTATTGTGTACTCGTCAATGATATTCTTACAATTAGGCGTGAGTCACACAAGCCTAATAAATTGTATTCTCAAAGTAGCGGTTATCTGTGATCGTTTTTCCAGATAAACGTCTTACCTGCAGCGAGATTGGTTGTAATTTTGTACACAAAGTAATTGTGACACAATTCGTCTTATCACCGCGCAAGCGGTTCTTCTCGACCTTTTCTCGAGTATCGACGAGATAAGCTGTTTCGCCAGCTTGTGTTTTCGAACGTCTACTACGTTTGTTCTCGGTTGACTGCTACGTGCGTACGTATGTATGTAAGTACTTAGCGGGCCGGGTAACGAGAAAAATGTTCTCGCATTCCATAGATGGAATATTCAACCGCGCCGCGCTACCACCGCAACGACAACAACGTTCAGCTTAGAAAAGGAAAGTCAAGATCTGTTCATTTTTTCTGGTCCCCGACAAAAGACCGCGAACGAATAAATTCTCGAAACCTGGGAATACTCGTTTATACGTAGAGAGTCGACGGTTTCTTGCTCGATGATTCGTCCGACTCATCGTGAAAAGTCTATCGATGCCAACCAGTCGGCTAGAGTGAAAGAGAGAAAGAGAGATCTCGCTTTAGCCGAACAGATGTTGCGATAACGTAATTGCTGCGTCGCACGCATGCTGCAAGTGTTTTCGAACTCGTGCACCGCACTTTCTCGTTTCCAACGAGCTAAAACGTTCGACGTTTAAAAACGAAGAAACGATGATGCATCGCGTTTATTCGGTTCCAACGAAACGTCGACAACGATAACGCGAGTACGATTTGATACCATTATCGCAGCCTCCTCCTGTTCTTTCCGCTCTCTGCCTACCTCCTGCGTTCGACGACTTTCGCTCGTTCGTGTCTCTTCGACGTTCTTACGACCTGTTGTCCGTCGTCTCGTCGTTCTACTACGCTCTCACGTTTTATTCGGCGGTAAACGTGTACCTCGTTCGATATCTAGATAGGTCCGTACGCTTTTGCATATTCTACGTCTACTTCGTACGTTCTACGTATCGTCGTAGTAATGCAGTAAAAAAAATCAGAATACTTGAGAATATTTCTCAAGGTCTATCGGTATCGCGAATGCACAATCTCTTTCCTGATATTTCCGAGAAACGAGAATTATTGGTAAAGCCAATTTTCCTGCTGTTGGGTTTCGCGACGAATCGTTCGATCGAAGGTGAACTCGCGCGAGCACAACGCGAATGACTCATCCGTTTTCGTTCATACGCGATAGGACACGTATGAAAACCAATCGCGTGATCAATGTCTCGAGTAAACAGCGTAAATCAATTAAACGTTCGTGGAAACGTTTAAATCCACGGTCCAGTGGTTGTCGAAGGTTCTTTGGATTTATCTGAAGAGACCGAAGCTGATCGAAATGGTACCAGACACTGGTACACACCTGATGTGTCTTGCAGACGATTAAAATTAATCGACGGAAGCTGAAAGACGCGCGACACTGGCCTTAATTCATTCGCGGGATCTACGTTCTCACGCCTGCCTACAATCTTGTATCGTACGCCTGTACGTGGATACATGGGTGGCTCGTGATTGAACGCGATCCGTCCTCGCGATCGAAAGATTCGTTCACCGGATGTCCGGTCATTTCTGCGGCGTAAAATTACGTAAATCTCGCGTTATCCCGAGCCACGTAATCGAAGACGCACGGGTATCCGCGATCGCGGTTACGTGCCCAACTCTGTGAATCGATCCGAACGATTCGCGGTCCGCTTAGAAAAGATCGTGTACCTACCGATCGTTCGTACAGATAATTAATTGCCTCTGTATGGGTTGGTCTACTTCCTGCCACCGTTTTCCATTGCGCAACCGAGCTATGTCGAAGCGTGCGCGGCATGCGCGGTACGCGAACGAGAGGGAAAACCGATCGCGTTTACTAGAAGAAGGATGACGTCGTCGTCAATCGGTATCGTTTCAAAATCTCTGGTCTCCATACCTGCCTCTAAAAACTCGTTACACGCCGGTATGTGTTTTCAATCGAACGTAACGGTGGATCGGTTGGAAAGCCCGTTACCCGATCTTATTTGATTTCCCCGTGTGTCGCGTGCCGATTTTCGAAGAGACCGTGCCAAGAAAAATGCAGCTAACGCGGCGCGACGCGATGTTTTCCTCTGTTCGAGAGTTTCTGCGATCAGAAATAATGTTTCAGCTGTTCGATCTACGTCTCGAAGCGAGGAACGAGCGATTGCATACAAAATAACCACGCTGTCGTTGAAATTAATTGAATTGCGGGATAGCAATGCCGCGACATAGATTCCCGACGTTTTATGGAGACGTTACATCATCTCAATGCATAAACACCATCTTTACATGCCACGTCGGTTCTGTCGGTGTTAGTCATCACCGATAGCGCGTGTATCGACCGTTTTCGTCAGTTTCGTCATCGGCACCATTTTTTCTCCTGCATTCGACGGAGTTTCAGATTTTTTGCCAACGGCAACGATGCCAGCGGCGTTACGTGCAGACTGTTGACTTTTATCTTTAAAACGCATCGAATACGCGCGCGACTTCCTTTGCTCACTGTTCACCTTTGTCTCGGCTCGTTCTCTAGCGATCCGAACGATCCGTAGTTTTCGAACCGGTTCTAGCAGATAGAATTTCTTCAAGAATATCTCGTAGGAAAAACCGGAAGCCAAGGTCGTTAGGAATTCGTTTGTGACCCGCATAATTCTGATCGGTTCTTTGCCTTCGACGAGAGATAACGCGTCTGGCCGTGTGTATCAACGCTGCGCGTAATTACCGCATCCACGCTTTTACTTTCTACGGTCTGTACATGCGTACTGGCCGCGCATTCTAGCGCGAAACACTTCGCGGCGCCGCGCAAGGGAAATTCCCAGAGATACATATTTGGAAAAAAGATCGACCTTGATACACGACGAGCTACTCGTCCGTCCCTCTGCTCGGCACGTATATACATCTGTACATTGTTAATACGTAACTTTTGTTTTCAGAACGCGCAGAAGTCGACTGCTTCGAACGACACGTCGCAGAGCGAGAGCAGCACGGTATCGATGAACGCGAGAACGGAGAACGAGAACAAGAGCGAACGCGTGGAGAACGGGAATGGGAACGGGACCGGGACGAGGAACGACTCCACGGGGCACGTGCAAACTGGAAACGGTAACGTCGAGCCCCGGCAGGGCCTGAACCTGAAGATGAGCGCCAAAGAACTCAGAGCCCAGCTGGCCGCCCGCAAGAAGTACGACCCGAAGAAGGAATCGATCGGTTTCAAGGACAAGTTCGACATCGTGCAGAAATTGTAACAGCATCGAACACCGGTTCGCCGCGCGGTACTCCTCGTACACGTGAAACGTCATCTGTAGGCACGTACTTGTACGCGTACACGTTCGAGGACTCGAACGCGAGAACGTTCCCCGTTCGTTGCCGAATCGTTCGAAAACGTGAAGGCAACGTCGAATTGATACGCATTCCAAATCGATTGAACGCGGCGAGTCTCTAGTTCCACTGTGAGCTGTACGGTCGGTCATCCCGCTAGACGGTTTTACCGCGGGCTCCCAAGGACGATCACGACGACGGGACGCGACGCGATGCCACGCGGAGAAAGTGTAGGACGTCGTGCCTACCGACTTTTACCATGTCTCATCGAGTTTACGATCATCGTTGCCGATCGTTCGGACGATACGTAAAGATGCGTGTACGTCATTTTCGACGTAGAAAGGGAAACCTCGATGGACCCGATAAAAACGATGCGACACAATTGAATGGTGTGGGAGTTTTCACGCGCGAGAGAGTCTCAGGACTCGCAGGAAGCCCGAGTTTCGTTGCTATCCGACTCTGAGTCGACATTGCTAAATATTACGGCAACCTGTTGTGCAATCCTTCAATTATCGTCGTCGTGATCCTTTTGCGTCGTCGCGTTCCATACTTTATGCGAATACTTGGAAATTGTCCGTTGTTTTTTTCGCACGATATTACCTGCATACATATTATACATACATTCCGTTTCTATTTCTTTAGCCTTTGATCAATTAAACAGCGCGTTCGGTAACACGCGGAAACGCAACGTGCTTCTCCTAAGTTCGCGTCGTTGGCTCACGATCAGTAAAACTCTGTCGTCGATCGTTTGCTCGTTCACGATTTAATTTTATCTAAATGATGTTTAGTAGGTTTAGGAACGACGAACAATGAGTTTATCACGATTTTCGTACGACGCAGTTTTACGCTCGGAACACGTTTACCGATCGGATCGCCTGTTGAAACGAGATAGGCCGCTTCTACTCCGCGACTTCGACAAGAATCGTTTCGTCGAAGTCGTTGTTCCGACTTCGAAATCAATTTTATACACGTACGGATACGTTTCCATGAACGAACGTTGCTCGGTCGTCACGGAAACGGTTACGTAATTTATTTTTTCATTGTCGGTGAAATTTTGTTCGTTCGAGCAGCGGTGCACGCGTCGAATTTTGTAATCGCGCGTTCCTCGGTCTACCACGTGTCGGACGAACCCGAGTTTTGCGATTGGTCAAGAGAGATCGATTTATGCTCTGCACCGAACGCGCGCAACACTTGTTTTTTCCCGCCGCGTCGCGACGCTCTTGCGAGGTTCGATGCACAAGCATATTCGTACATGTAAATACTAGATTTCCATGCATCAAGGTCGGTGCGAAGAAGAGTAATTGTTGTCGCGATAATTTTATAAGTACGCGTTCGAGAATACGACTCGCAATCGCCTTATTGCGAAATTGACGACCGTGTCGACTGCGTCGAGTGTACATATATAAATTTTCTGGATGAATAAAGGAATAAAAAGAAAATACACGTTTTTATGTTTTTATCGCATCCTTATTGTCCCCACCCGTAAATAGCTGATCGACCACTGACATCGTTCGATATTTACAATATTGTTTCTTCTTCGTTCCTTCTTTTATTAAAACATCTTCTCAATACCCGTTTCGTCACCGTTTCCTAGTTCTCTCGTTACTGAAACAGAAAAAGTCAACGAAAATTGAAAGATAACTTCGGTCGGCAAGTGCCGCCGCATAGTGGGCGATCCCGATGCCGCGATCTCACGTCTTACTCTCCATTCCATATCGCGTAAGTCTACCCGATGCGCGAGATCTCCGTCTCCCGGCCCGTTGTAACCACCGATTTCAAAAAGAAGCCAGATCTCATCATTTTTAAGTTCCCTACACGAATAAGTCATATTTTAATTATCGAATGCACCCTCAAAGAGGCAATAGAACGGTCCTAGATTTATATACTTGCAAATTGAGAGCGCGAGATGATAGGATCGTGCGCGTAAGAGAGAGAACGAGAGGCGGACATATATGGTCGCGGGGTCCGAAAAGCTCTCAGGTTACGTCGACGGCGCTAACCGTTTTCACGACGCCGATGTTCGCTCTCCTTCTTTCTCGTTTTTCCATCCTCCCGCCTCCCAGCCCCGTTTTCCCTGCTTCTCGCGTTGCACGCACCGCACGGCATCCTACACCCTGCTTCCTTACAATTTTCCGATGATCTTTCCATCAGCGATCTTCACCTTCGGCCTCTCCTCGTCGCTCAGTGTTCACCAAAAATACCGGCGGTCGTGCAGTCATGGGTGAAAGCGAGAGGGAACGATATAAAATCCCAGCCGGGCGACGAAGACAAAGACGTGTGTACGTGGGACGTACTTACACTACTGCATACAGTGTCGTTACAGAGCGTAGAAGAGGTAGAAGCGTGCCGCGGTTTTGCACCGCTTATCGCGAGAGAAGGGATGACTCGTTATTTCGAGATTAAACGTGTATCGGGGATTGCCTGATTTTTGGAATCGTGCCGTTTCGTGAGAAGATACTTTGCATTCGCTATCGGCAACCTTCGTGCTCGTGCCTCGTACTCTACGAATCTTATGCATCGTTCGTAACGTGCTCCGCTAAATGAAATATTGGAACGAGACGTCTGATCGACGTCTGATACGTTCGCTTTGCCAGTATCCAAATTGCATACCGATGCGCAAACGAATAAAAGTTTGCAACTGATAATCGATTGAAGCTTTGATCCGAAGGCGTCGTCGAGAATTTCGCGGATAAATAATGGGTGCAGGTCCGATATGCGATACATACGCACGTCTTGAGTAATCGCGTAGGAGTTCAGTGGTTGGTCTAAGAATAGAGGGGCGAGAAATGCAAAGTCTCAAAGTCTCAATCTGCGAGTTTATCATTCGCGCAGACACGTAAAAATGATCGGGAATAAAATAAACTCGATTGGCTCTTCTCGTCTTTCAGAATCGCGCGTCCGGCACGGTCGCGCGCAAACCGCGACGTCGGAGATTCTTTCGTTCGCGAAACACCGATCAATCTCTCGTTCGACGGTGGTGGCCGCTTCGAAACCGTTGTTCGAGGTGTCGATTTTATTTTAACGCGAGACGAATCATCGTTGACTGTACCGCGGCTCCTCGCGTTATTCGAAGATGCAATTTCCTCCCGAAATAGACGTCAGCTCGCTAAATAAATCCTTCGCGATACACGCAACGAGCACACGACCGGTATCGCCAGCCTGTTAGAATTTCGAAATAGTAAACCCGTGAGTTAGGCGCCATGCGCGAAGCGTTTGCCACCGCTGTTCGCGACTCGACTAATCGATCTAGCGTACAGCGGCGGATCGGCTCAAATCGTTCCTCGGTAAGGAATTAATGATCGTCGGGCCAACGAGGAAGGGATCTACGTGGTCTCGTACGCGTAATAGGGGCCGGTATCTCAGTATGTATCTCGTCCTGTCCTCGCACTCATAACATCTATTTCCAGAACGAACCAACGACTAAGTTTAGATCGGCTGTTCCATATACTCGAGCCATTCGCCCACTCGGATCCACTTGCTCGGACAAAATCTGATGAACGAACAGATACGACCGAGGGAACCGTCTTCCAGTTAATTTCGTCGCTTTCCGACTTCCATTATCAGTGCCGCGTCACGTCGTCGTCGTCGTTCCCTCGATTTAACGCGCTACGGACGCGGTAAACTTTAAACGTACCGACGCATCTCGCTCCTGGACTCGCGATGCTGCATTTAAGTAGGTCGAGTCCAGGTAAACATTCGTCTAGCTTTCGCGAACGCTCGATACTAGTCGGTCTACGCGTACGCTGACACGATACGAGCGGATACTCGGCTTTAGGCAACGTATTAAAGTAACCTCGTCTCGTTTGCTCGCGTAACAGAGCTAAATGCAAATCCTAAAATTATTTCGAGCATTAAGCGCGAGAAATTTTAGCAGCATGGTTCATTCGTTCGCGTGACGGATACCTGACGTTCACAAGCGTCTTCCTGCAGGTCTACCACGAAAGTTGGAAGCCCACGCGCCGCGTCACTCTATCTTTAATAGCACCTAAGCGAAACGGGTCGGTAAGGGATCGCGAGTAGCATTAACGACAGAGAATCCAAGCTCGCTGGATTCGGTCAACTTGGAACAGTTATTTTTAACAACGGGTCTAATGAGATTTCAGACACAAAAGAACATCTAATTTTGTATGAAAGTCTAGCGATAAGACCAGCTCGGAAAAGTAGAGAGAGAGCAGCTGCAATTCTGTCTGGCATTCTTTTCGTTTGACTCGGCTGTTTTCGTTTCCGCGAAAACGCAGGATTTATACGTGGCACCGTTTATTTGCTCGCGGTGAATCGTGTACCGCCCCTCGTAAATCACACCTGGCAATGTTCAACACGTTCCCAGATTCTCGATTATATTCCAGTCAAAATTTCACGGCCGCCTTCAGCTACCACGTCTCTCCGATCTTTGTTGAGACAGACGAATCCGCTTAACGTTCGTCCTTGCAATCTTCCAAGTATCAAGTGTCAAGGAGTAATCGAGAAAAATCGCGATAAAATGGTATTTTGGGAACGTGTGACTTAACGTAACTTCGCTGAAGCTTGAGCATAACACGTTCTGCATAAATAAATGAATGGTTCCCCCATTCGTCGAGCCGTAACTATTCTCGTTAATACCGGGAAACAGACGCGACGCATGGGCCGATCGAGAGAAGCTATCGATGAATCTATGGATCGATCGATTCATCGTAGGAACGTGAGCGGGTCTTTAGGCTTTTGGTTATAGATTCTAATACGCAAAGATAGATTCAGCGGTGAAGGGGGCGATCGTGTATATTTAGAAAAGTGCTCGGCTCGTGCCAGAACCGAGAGAGACTCGTATCTCGACACCGCGTGCGTGCGAGATTTCTCCCCCTTTTTCGCGATCTCCCATCTCCCATCTCCCGTTTATTGCTCACTATCAACCTTTTCCCGCGTCTCGCACCACTTACCGATATCTCATTCGCTCTGATTCAACCTACTTTCCAACAGAGAGATTCCTAGGAGAGGAATTACGCACGATACTTCTACGTACGTACGTACGTATGTATGTATGTATGTATTTATCGCAAATGCAGATGTAAAGTGGATTGCAAAGAAATTTCGTGAGAAGTCGATCGTGGCGACGACGAAGCGACGCGACGCGACGACAATTCGATTTTCGTCGGTGAGCTAATTCCGAACCCAACAGGAACAAGGAAAGAAGAGGAGAGGCAGTGGTATCGGCGCGTATTAGTCAGACGAGAGTCGCAGGAAATTTGAGCAAACGTATCGACTCGGTATTCGATCCAAGTTTTGAAATCTGGCCAGGAACGTCTCGCGATCGCGTAGAAATTCGAATACCAGAGTTAAAGAGCTCGCGAATTAAAACGGTGACGACATCGTTCGCAAAAAAAAAAACCGTCGCGCGTCGTACGCGAACTGCTTATTTTCGTCGAACGGCGGCCAAGACCCACTTTTTCTTGTTCCGAGCTTCTATTTCCTACCCGCTATGATATCTCTCTATCTGTTCTCGATGGATCATCGTGATTCATCGATCATCGATTCTCATTGACGCATTTAGCTGTTCATGCACGTACGGTATCGAGTCCTACACAATTATATTTAAGGATAAGAGTCTAATTTCGACTCGGGAATGTCGTCGGCGCGACATTGTTGCACGCTGAATTTACTGGGACCGATTTAGTTGGAACAATAATTAATCGGTCGTAAGGTCGCAAGATCTTTTTTCAAGCTGGGTCAATGCGATTCGCGAAACATTCAGCGGTCGTTATTTTCGCCAGAAGAGCGCACCTCCGTACCCCCGCACCCCCTTATTCCCCACCGCTAATTACATGCTACGTACGAGGTTTCAAGTTCAATAGCAACGGAAGCGCCAAGAACAAAGGGTGTAAGCGCAGGCGTGAAGTGTAAAGGGGTGGATCTACCCCTTAAGGGGCGGCGAGCCGTGCGCAGGACTCGGTGATCAACGTTGGGAATCGGGCTCGAGATTCTGAAGCGTGGGTGTGCAACACTGTACCCATCGACGAGGTGGGGAACCACCCATTGCCAGTGCAGAGAAATTCTCGGGGAATCGGCGCCGACGCAGAGGTGCCAGCCTGGACGTGGAGGTGCGACCAGGATGTTCCGTGCGCTTAGTTGGCGCGCGGGGTCTGAGACCAACACAGCCAGAGACCAAGATACCTGGTATCCGTCCGTATAAAAGAAGAGGGACAGGGCTGAACGAACGGAATACGTGTACAATACAGTTTAAAAACGGAGCAACAACGCGAAACGAATACGACGACCACGACCGAGACGACCGAACGTTTTCTACACTACTCTCACTTTCTTTTTTTGTAACATTTTATTTCGCGTGCTCGCGTTTCGTTTCGAGAATCGATAGTGCGCGGGAAACGCGTCGATCTACGCCGAGGTGCCAGGAACCGTAATAGGATTTTCTTTGGAAGGTCTTTGGATATCTCACGCTTCAAGTAAGTCACCCTTTCGACACAGGATCGAATCGACTGGGTCGCAGAGATCCGATCTGAACGGTGGATCGCGGGTGCTCCTGGTGCTTCAGTGCTTAAAAGTGTTACGAGTGCCCCCCTCGCGTCCACTCGGAGATCGCCGGATCGACACGGTGCGAATAAAAGAGGTAAAGGCGTCTACACCCTTGCCCATACTCGGACGGAAGAGACCGGTAGAAAATCTACCTCCAGTGGTAGAAACTGGTATACGGACGAGTCTGATGCGTCGTCGTTGCGTTGTCGTCACGTCGTCCCGCTGTCATAATTGTTCGCCAGATACGTTCGAAGATCAGTGCTCGATTCCCGAATCTTGAAACTCTGCTCGTGACTAATTGCCACGAGTCTGCTACGGTCGCGAACTATTCGTAGACCACTATCTAGGTATCTAGGCTCGAAGTCTGCTTATTTTTAGAAGACGTAACGTGAGGAGGAACGGTTCATTCGCTGTTTCGGCCGTCGCTGCCTCCATCCGTTTTCTCACCGCTCTCGCCGCTGATGCACGATAAATCCGATGCTCGCCAGATCCGACGAATAATTGCACCTGTTGATTGCCAGGTGCCTGCTCGAAATTAGCACGGGACGATGACTGATCCATCGTTTTCGACGTTCTTCGTCCGTCGCGCCTTCCCGATCGAAAACACTGCGTTCGCCTCTTTTTAGACACGCCGAACGTTGCTCAGCCATTTACTCGAGTATTTTCGACGACGTGTCCCAAAGATGTGTCACGCAGAATGTTCCTCGTCCACCTGATCTCGATTCTATTCGTCGAGCTTTCTTCCATCAGGAATTCGAAATTGAGAATATCTTCGCGAGGCTGGTCACCAGAACTTGAATCAGTCCACGAAAATAAATCCAGAGGAAAGTAGAAGGGAGTGTGACTCGCGATCCATTTTTAATTGTCGCTCGAATTCGTCAGCGTTTGCGTCGGGTTATCCCTTTGAATCGAAGAAGTGGATCGTCATCGTTTCGCGATCTCTATCAGAGAAATGAGTACAGCGATATTTTCGTCTGGTAATCTCCTAACAATGTTTCATTCATTCTTTTTATAACCGTACCTTCGTGCCGTCAGGCCACTTGTTATTGGGTCAGTCTGTCATCGAGCATATCGCGTCGCGAGAAGACAATAAAATTATGCCAAGTCAGTCGCGGGGGGAGGGGGTAAAAATGTTGAGACATACGCGCGCTCCTCCTCTGTCACGACACCTGTTCATCCGTCGATCACTTCGCGCATCGAAATCTCACTTACGTCGCAGAACAATGCCCAATCATCTTCGTCGTATATCATACTTGGAAAATATGCTGTTCCCTCGTAAGAAAAGTTTCAGATGACCGTCGACGCCGACGCACGATTCTCGACTACTCGCTCGTTACAGATTTTCGAATTCTCATCGACTCGATTTCGTTTCGGAATTTGCAATTAAAATTGTTCATCCTTCTATGCATCGTTAATAGAATTGGAGTGTACGGACGCGTTCGAACATCCCTTTCGGTATTCGCTTCGGTCATTCCCTTCTTCAGTTGGCACGCACGAACCTCTCCTGTCAAAAGTGTATCTCGAACAAAGAGCAAAGAACTCGCGGTTGGAAAGGTCGACTCGAGTCTCAGTTTCGCAGAATGGAACATCGAGTTCGTTAACCCAGAATTTCGATTGACCACGTTTTCATCCCTTCTTCGTTCGCCTCGAGGACAGAGCTTTTTAGAATTCGCCAAGTTCGACGCTACGAAGCGCAAAGGAGAAACAAGATGAGTGGAAAAGGGTGTCGAATGATCCGAGGAATGTCTCGAGGCGCCGTGCCAAGTCTTACCGCGACGTCGTTGTAACACTTGGTCCATTCTTGATTCCACATTATCCGCTTCTTCCCCCGCCGCGATTCACCTCTCGCCTCGTCGCTCCTTGTCGATCGATTCCGATCTTCGGTCGTCGATCGCGGGTGACGTTTGATTCAGCGATTCGTGATGACTCCAAATCGAATCTGGATCTGATCGCCGATCACGGTCAGATCTACTCTCGAGAGAGACCGTTCTGTCTTCTCCTGTTACGGTGTATGTACAGCTGATTATCGCGAATCGAACGCATACCTCTTCACAGTTATACGGCAAACGTAATAACCGATTACCGAGATAACTGGTTCACCTATTTTCGAGCCAAGAGTCGTATTAATAATAGAAGTGTTACGCAATTATTCGGCCTTGGGCGTCTTGGAAAATATGCTTGGAGTCACGAATTCCACGAAAATACCGTCTCTACCGTTTCACGCTCACGGTCCATTCGCACCGTCCCGATCTCGCGATCGTCCGAATCGCAACGCGCGAAACCAGTTAACAAATTACGTCGGCAACGTCTTGAAAACGTTTTGACGTTTCCAAACGGCAGGTATCGAAGCGTCGAAACTCACCGAAGGCGGTAGGGAGAGTTGGATGGTGCCGCGGGCCGGCACCGTTTGAACCCCCCCGACCCTCAGTGAACCTTTCTCGGAGACGTAGAGAGGAGAGGGAGAAGAGAGGAAGAAGTCTCTGTGAGGACGAGGGTGGCGTGCCACCCGAGGGAGAGCGGTAAGGGCGACCCAACACCATGGGGGTCGCCGACGATTTCGCGCCGAGCTTCACCCAGAAGCCGCAGCTCAGGCAGGAAGACGACGGGAACCGACTGATCTTCGAGTGTCAATTGATCGGCTCGCCTAAACCGGACATATCATGGTACCGAGGCGAGACGGAGCTCAGTCCGGATTCCAGGACCAACTTCAAGATGCAGAGCATCGGGACGAACAAGTTCCTGGTCGTCCTCGAGCTCGACGACGTCATCGAGACGGACGCGGGCTTGTACAAGGTCAAGGCCAAGAATAAGATGGGCGAAGTCGCAGCTTCCATTAATCTGAACTTCAGCCGTGAGTAGCAGATTCTTTTGTTACCACACGTCGCGCAACGGGGTACCGTAGAAATGTCCAAGAGTCGCTCCCTTTCATCGATAGCAGCAAAACGTTCGCGACCCTTTGTACTTCGTTTCGCTGGACGTGCGTACGCGATCCTTAAAGTCACGAACTTTCACGATCGAGCCTCGTACGACGATTCGAAATAATACTTGATTACTTTTCCAGCTGTCGACGAGCCTAGGGAGAAGTAAGTTCGAAAGATTGCGTTTCGACGAACGTTTGTCGCTTCTCCGGGCTCTTTACACAATTCTGCTTTTATTTCTGCCATTACTTTTGTTGTTATTTTTGCCGTTACTTTTGCTTTTCCTTTTACCGCCGTTATTAACTAGAATCGCTTCGCTTTACACGCTTTTCTCTTTTTGTACAGCTGCGGAAGAGACTGACAGAGAAGGGTGAGTGGTGTCGCTTTTCTGCATCTACGTTGACTAACCGCGAGACGAGAACGAGATCGGTCACGTTGACGAGAGAAATCTAAATTGCAACGAGAGCGACGGTGTTTCGTCCGGAGTGTTTAGAGTTTAGGTGCAACGTGGCTGACTAATAATAATCGTCGTGGAACGTTGGCTATTTTTGGGCGCGTTCACGTGCGCTCACGCGCACACGCAGTCCGAACGATAACGGAGAGCTCGATACGGTTTTAACGATTGAAAATTTCTGTTTTCCACCCACGCGTACCGCGACGTAGAAATAGAATCCTCCTCTTTAACCAATAACGTTTATTACCTTCGACGCGTTCAAGACCTCTCCGTCGAGCACTCGTTACGCGTGTGGGCGGTGGATTTATGATGTTGGCCGCTCGATGCTAGTACGGCAATTACGGGCTACTTAACTGACGCTCCGAGAATTCGAAAGACGGATAGAAATTGGGTCGAAACTTTGTTCTCCGGGGACGACAAGCTCGGGAAGGTGTTATATTTTCGGATCGATTTCCCCGGATTTCTAAAAGTAACGCGAGCTTTTTTTTTGTTTCTTTCACGAATCGCGTACCTACGCGAAACGTATAATAAGACGAATCGGTCGATCGACGTTGTGAAAATCCGAGGGAACAGCTGCAGCCTACTTCTTCTCAGAATCAACGGCTAAAGTTAGTCTCGACGTTCCTCGCATCTGCCATTCTTTTCGTTTCACGCTTTGGAACCAGCCCCGCCTCGTTTTATCTTTCTTTTCGAATGCCGGCGCAGGCAGCTCATTGGATCGACCGTCGTCGATCGGATCGGAGATTTTAATGCGAAACAAGAATCAAGGAGAACGCATTTTACTCGCGATCTAGGCATCTCGTTCACGGCCTGAGTATCGTTCCGATCATCATTCGTTACATTTTATACACGTCGCGAATCCGCGTACCACGGAACCGAATCGCAGCATTTACAAGAGCGGAACGTTGAACTCGCGTAAAGAGACCCTCGTTGTCAGGGAATTCGCTGAAACGAATCGATCGTAAGTAACGCGCACACGTGACGGCGGCGCGGCCAAACGTGTAAACTGATCGTAACGAGAGTAGCCGCTGGCATCGATTCCCCGAAATCGCATTAAACTTAAGAGCGACTGCACGATCTCGCTATTTTGCCAAGTGGTTTTCAATTTTTCTTTCCATCTAGAAAAGTTGCAAAACCCGTTTGGCTCGTCCGACCAAGCACCGACCCGTTCTACTGTAAATTAGCCCGCTGTAGCCAACATCGCGAATCCTATCGTTGTAACTTGATCCGATCCAACGTTCTAGCATGCTAACGTTTGTCGTGTCGAGGGTCTAGCGAGTAACCGTGCACCAGTCGGATACACTTGAACTTTTGATCTGCGGTTGCAGACAAATCGATGGAATCGCGCCAACTTTCGCGAAGAAGCCTGCTATCAGACAAGAGGACGATGGTAAACGATTACTTTTCGAATGTCGCATCACAGCCGATCCCACGCCCAAGGTGACGTGGTTTCACGATGGGGACATGGTCAAAGATTCGCCGAGGCACAAGGTTCGTTCCGATCCCATCGACCGTAGATTCGACGGTCCGACGACGGTTCAGTGTTCAGAGCCGAACCGAATACGTCGACGACCATTGGTTCTCGCTCGATTCGTTACCGGATAATTCAACGACCGTTTTCAGCTCACCGTCGACAAAGATGGCCACTCGTACTTCGCAACATTGGAAATTAAGAACGTGACCGTCGAGGATGCTGGCAAATACAAGGTCACCGCGAAGAACGAGCTCGGCGAATCTAACGCCACCATTTCCTTGAACTTCGACAGTAAGTACCATGCAAAATTGGTGATCAGGCCTTGTCCACGCGTCGAGCAAACGCCGATACAGTTCACGTCTATGCCCAATTACCGGGACGACGTTCATGAGTACCGTGCACCCTGCACGCGTAATAACAGTCAAGATTGGTCCATTCTGCGAACCTAAGATTCCGTAGACGTGAACTGGATCGTCGTCCATTACCTACTTTTCCACTTTTCCACTTTTCTCATTACGGGGATGTATATCGGTAATCGACGTCTTTGATTCCCCCTGATATCTCGTCTCACTACCAATTACCACGACCTGTACATTGCTTTATTCATTATTTTTTCTGTTCACCTGATCGTCTTTTTGTTTACCCATTATTCTGTCTCGATTCGTGCGTGTGACAATTTATTTTTTAATTATTTACTCGGTCGAGCAATGAGCACGTATCGATTGTCGGCTCGATGAAACGAGCGACGATATACAACCCAGACGATTAAAATGTTTAAAGGAAAAGGAGTAGGTACCGGAAGTTGGTAGATCGCAAATGGAAATACGATTAATCCGTAACGAAAGCTGCTTCGATCACGTATTAATTCCGCGATTGGCATTCCACGAGTACCCCGTCGTCTGACCGCGAGTCTCGCTCGCCCGCGCACTATGGGAATGGGAACGGGAACGGGAAATGGAACGCCGATCGCAACACGCTGACGCTTCGTTAGGTCGCTACGATTCACGTACACGCACACATTTTATTCTCATTCTGCATATCATCACATCGTTTGCCGTGTGACTGTGACGTTGATGTAACGCGATTCAGAACGTAGTAGACGTGTCCACTCACACGTTTTCTAGCTTGCACTCGAAACAAAAACTAGCTTGCAACCAAAAATGTGAATAACAGAAGAGACACGTGTATCCGAGATACCGGTACAGACAGTACACGCAAGGGAAAGGGTAAAAGTCTACGGTCTACAGACAGGATAGCGAGGGTGCGTATCCTCGTATCACGTCGCCATCGCGCGTCGCTCCACGCGTTTCCATTCCGTTCTTTTATTCGTCCAACGATGCAACGGTTTACTTGTTTATGACGATACGCGACGACGACGTGATACCAGGATACGGAGACGAATGGACACGCGACGAGTGAGAAGCAACCTATAAGCTAGGAGGATTTGAAAATCGATACGTAGCTCTGACCTTGGATCGAAGGGCTTAAACCTTCCGCAGCCCGAGGATGTAGACGAGGGTGCGAAGGGATTAAGCGTAAAAAGGTTGTTGTAAGGATTTTGGAGATCGCAGCTCGTTTGTATGAACGTAGGCGACGAGGCACCGGTCCCCGACGACGGTATTAAACCGACGTTCACCGAACGACCGATCATAAGGCAATCGGAGGACGGTAACACCATCACCTTCGAGTGCCGATTAGTAGGCGACCCAAAACCGAGCGTCAAGTGGTAAGAAACAACCCTCCTCCCCCGCACGTTCACGGAAGTACGATCAGACGGCCTTCTAACGTTTTATCCCGGAGGAGAATCGACGCTCGCGTCGAGTCGCCGCATGCTTACGCGAATTTTTTCTACCTGTCTCGTACTTCCAATCGCGAAGTCGAAAGTTCCTGCAAAATGAAACGTGGCGATGATTAGGTATCACGGTAGCGATGAGGTGAAAGAGGGTGGAAGATACGGGATGTCGTTGGAACTGGATCAAAAACTGTATCATCTAGCGAGGTTGAGGATCGACAACGTCGCAAAAGGAGACGCCGGGGAATACAAGGCCGTTGCGAAGAACAAGCACGGTCAGGGCGTGGCCACCATCAACTTGAACTTCGAGGGGGGTGACAAGCTCAAGTATGCATCGAGACGGTATTTCTCCTCGCGTCGCTGCATTTCTTTCACAGGATTCGATCTCGGTTATGCTCACGGTGACCGCCGTACGATATACGTATACGTCGACGAGTACTATCGGTCTCGTCGTTGAAGAAACGAACGAGATTCGTCTCGTTGAAAATGAGCACGGTCACCGTGAGCATACCGCTTGCCGGCGACGCGACGGAACGGAATCGTTACCGAAAAAAAAAAAACAAATCGCGGATCGTCTCGATGCCGCGCCGAGTGTTTCACGAGTGGATTTACGCAGAATACCAGACGGTAAACCGCCGCGTTTCCCAAAGAAGCCGACGATTCGACAAGAAGGGGACGTGTTGATCATGGAGTGTATCTTGGAAGCTCACCCGGTGCCGGACATTACCTGGTACCAAGGCCAGAAGCCCATCGCCGACAGTAAACGCGTGAAGATGTCACGCAAGGCGACCGGGAAGGACGCGTATTTGCTCACGCTCGAGATCTCGAATCCGACGAAGGCCGACGGTGGAAATTATCGGTGCAACGCGTTTAACAACTTCGGCGAGAGTAACGCCAACATCTCTCTCAACTTCCAAGGCAAGTCGACGCGGCATGCCGCGTCTCCCTGGCTACTCTCTTTCCGATCTATTCGCATCGGTGTCGCACGCGTTGTCTCGCTGCTCGCGTCGAGCATCGGTCGTCATCTTCGTCACGGCGAGATTGTCCGATGCGAATGGCTCGGACTCGTCGCTCGTTGCTAGTAGCCAGCCGAGACGCCTTCCCTCTCGGTTTCCTAGCACGTATACGTACATATTTATCTGTCTCGACGTCGAACTCGAATTTCAAACGGTTCTTGGGAGAATCGATCGTCTATTATCCACTTACGCATGCATGTACGAGTATATGAAACGAAAGGCGTAAACGTTCGGTCTCGTCCAGTCGGGTAAGTCCGCAGTACGTTGCGCTATCGCTGACTAATCAGAGTTCGTTCGTTGCTTGTCAGTTAAGTGCTCCTGAATTTCTCGCAAGAATTCAGGAGCACGTGACTTTTACTAGTTTTACTAATCGACCGACGAAGTAGCTCGTACGAGCGAGCAATCGAGCCACTTCCGTTCGAGCCGGAAGTGGTCGTTGGTCAACTCTCGGTCGCGTCTAACCGTGGATCTTTCCAAGATGCAGAAGAAGGACCCGGTTTCGCACCCACGTTCGTCGAGAAACCACGCATCATTCCGAACGAGACCGGTACACTGATCACGATGAAGTGCAAGTGCAAGGCGAACCCGAAGCCGGAGGTCACCTGGTTCCGGGGGACGAACGTCGTCAAGCAATCTTCCAAGATCTCGATCAAGATCAACACCGTGGAGGAAGACGTTTACGAATTAATCATGGAAATTAAGGTGAACATTACAACGGTTTTTCTATGAACGTTTGTACTTTGTCCATGTCGCGAGATCAGTCTGGCAGTGAACGATCGTTCCAGGATCCTTCGGCGCCGGACGGCGGCACTTACAGGTGTCACGTGAAGAACGAATACGGCGAGAGCAACGCTAATCTGAATCTGAACATCGAGGCCGAGCCGGAACCCGAGGGCGACGGACCGACCTTCGTCGAGAAGCCGAGGATTCAGTCTCAAAATCAGGGTAAACTCGTAATCATGGACTGCAAGGTGAAAGCGAATCCAAAACCGGAGATCGTGTGGACTCGCGCGGGTCAGGTGATCAAAGAATCCTCCAAAATCTCGCTGAGCGTCGTACAAGAATCGGAGGACGTGTATTACATCAAATTGAGTCTGAACGATCCAGGACCCGACGATTCGGGATTGTACAAGTGTAACATCAAGAATGCTCTCGGCGAACTGAACGCCAACTTGACGCTCAACGTCGAAAGTGAGACTTGATTCAGATTTTTATGATTCTACGACAGCTTTCCAAAATGCTCGTCGATCCTTAATTCATCATTTCTTCCTACGCAGTTATTCCGGTGATCAAGGAGAAGCCGAAGGTGATCAAGATCGTGAAGAAGAAGACGGTCGTGGTCGAGTGTCACGTGCTCTCCAAGTTCACGCCGGAATGTACTTGGTTCAAAGAAACGCAAGCTGTCAAAGAGGACAACAGGCACAAAGTGCACGTGGAGCAAGTGAAGGACGTGCGTGAAACCTTCTTACGAACTCTATATCCTGGATCTTGTCGTTAGAAATAGCTGGGTAATTCGATTTTTGATAATAGGGTGAATTCGCTGTGAAATTGGAAATCGAGCAAGTGTCGGCCGCCGACAAAGGCGTCTACAAACTGGTCGCCCGAAACGAGAAGGGAGAGGCGACGTCTCAAGTCGTGGAGGTGACAGAAATTATGGAAGAGGGAGAAAAGCCTAAGATAAAGTCCGGGCTGAAATCGATAACGATCGAGGAGGGTAAATCGGTCGAGCTCGTCGCCAGTCTCACGAAGCAGGACCGCAAAGTGACCATCACCTGGTACAGGTGAATGTCTTTACTTCTTCAAATAATTTCTTCGTTTGAAACAATGCGGTCGCGATATTTGACGTTCGTTGGTCTTCGCAGAGACACCACGTTGATCAAGGCCTCTAAAGACGTGATGATATCTTTCAACGGTACGGACATGAAACTGACGATCACGTCCGCTTCCACTTCGTTCACCGGCAACTACAGGGTCGTCGTCAGCAATGACTTCGGTCAGGACGAATCGTCGGCGCGGTTGATCGTCAAGGTAAATTCGAAATTTGATCAGGCACAAACCCGTATGTACTTCGGCCTGTGTCACCCGTTCGACTCACTTATCGTTTCGATACGTACCCCCCCCCCATACATATTTTAAAAATTGTTCTTTCCTATATTATGTGTACTTGAACATGTACGTGGTTCCGTCATTAAATGTTGCATGCGACACCTTGTACGTATTGTAGAAAAAGGAAGAGGAGGAGAAGGACGAAGAGGAGGAAAAGAAGAAGAAAAAGAAGATCGAAGAGGAGAAGAAAAAAGAAGAGGAGGAGAAGAAAAAGGTAGAAGAAAAGAAAAAGATCGAGGAGAAGAAAAAAGAAGAGGAGAAGAAAAAGGAAGAGGAGAAGAAAAAGGTTGAGGAGAAGAAAAAGGTAGAGGAGAAGAAAATCGAAGAGGAGAAGAAGAAAAAAGAGGAGAAGAAGGTAGAAAAGATCGAAGAGAAGAAGGAAGAGAAGGTAAACTGTCCCAAATCGAAATCCATTTTGTTTCTCGTAATCTGTTTACCCCTTCGTGACTAATGCTCTACACTTCGTGACACGCTCTTACGCGCCACCTCCCTTTTTGTCTCTTTCGCAACAGGCAATATCTTTTTGATGCCCTCGGTAAATGACAAACCCTGTTTTGAATTATTTTTTAAGGACACACTCGACAAGAGACCCAACGGTATCGACAAACCTGCCAAACAGGAGGTACGGACGACCATTTCTTTCTTTCTTCCTTCCTTTTTTTGTTTCTAGACAAAATTGATAAATTTTACACGTTCTGGGAACACAAATACAGAATCATTTAACTCCCTACGGTTCCTAGCTCTTGCATTCTTGTCCTGGTCGCGTATACTCGTCCCACGTATGTGAATATTAAAAACCAATGAGATAAGAGAGATGATTCGTAGATATAAATCGGCGAGTATGCAATAAAATGATCGTTTCTTTTTCTGTTTCAGAAACTGGAAGTGTTGCAGGTCAGTGATAGATATAAAACGTTTAATTTAATTTTAAGAGTGGCGAAGTATGCGCTCGAATTATCGGCTTGTCGATTCCACTGCGAACAATTAGTAGCGTTCAAGCATAACCAATCGCTTACTTTACTTTCACGTACAGCTTCGCTAACGAATACTTGGTCTGTTTCAGCTTATCGCAGCTTCATTTTTATTATTGCCGTTCGTTCACAGGTACGGACGACCAGCCGAGTCGAATCAATACCGATCGGCTGATCAATACGCTTCATTATTATTATTTTGCCCTAAAAACTGAGCTTTGCAATAAATCTTCCATACTCCCTCCTTTCATTCCTGTTTGCGTGCTTTTTCTGCTGTGCTGTTTGATTTTGTAACGCATGTTAACACCGTTAAGTCTATTTGTAAGAACGAATTATGACTTGTATAATTTTGCGTAGAAGAAACCGGAAGAGAAGAAAGAAGTTGAAAAGGTAACTATCCGAAAATGTATAAATTTTATGTAAGACTCGTTGAAGCGAGCCGATATGTAAATTAATCGAATGAAATTTGCCTCTGTACACAGAAAAAGGTTACCAAGAAAGAGGAAGAAAAGAAAGAAGTAAGCATATACTTTCAATTTCATTCGATGAATTCCTAAAAATGTTTCAATTTTTGCACTGCGTTATTCTTTGTTCCAGGAGCCTGCCCTCAAAACAGAGAAAACCGTGTCTCGAAAACAATCTATCAGCAGAGTAAGTAATTCGATTCTACGTTGTTTAACAAATTGTCATCGACATCGATTATTTCATAACGATCTCGCGACAGGTGGAGGAACTGAGGACAGAAAGCCGAAGAAGTTCTCTGGTGACAACGGATGAAAAGGTTGAACAGATTTTTGCATTCGGCGAAACTCATTCCCAATTTATAACGCGCGCTATACACCGATTGCTCATACAGATCCAACATATTTTTTTTATTATTTTTTTTCAAACACGTAGACGTTCCAAGACGGCCGCGCATCCCCGCCCCCGCGACGCTTTTCCATGCAAAAGGTACACGAGCACTGAACCGAACTAAAGCTGAAGCAAATTTCCAATCGAAACATTCATTCCTATACGATACATCTACTACCTGTTCGACTAAACGACTCTTTTTCAAATGTTATGCAGACCGAAGAAGAAGTGACGACGGAGAGCCGACGGTCATCCATCGTCGAGAGGAAGGTGACAGAAAAGGTAAAAGATTTCATATGGTATCTTTCTGTTGTTCGAAACTCTAATTGCCGAACTCTCGTTATTAATATCGTACGTCCAAAGTTTTTGTGTTAGTCAAGTAATTAAGGATGTATTGGCTATACAGTCAATCCCAGAAGTTAATGTACATTAGAAAAACGCATTTCCTATAATTAAAAAGAAATCAGACGTCGGAAGAACAATGCTAGTAATAAATAGCTACGTGCCAAAA
>NW_017153562.1:557030-583992 GCF_001652005.2 Ceratina calcarata
CTCAAGTCAGTTGTTTCTTCCAACTTCGCGCATACACACCAAATACCAGAAAGTTTTCTTTGGGTTACTGCTGATTACCATAAGAGTGCATTAAGTCACTATAATTTTTCAAAAAACCCATGAATTGATTTAAAATTTTGCAGGTAGCTTTTTAATAGTAATAGGAATCTATAATAACGAATTCAACATGCTAGCATTGTTTAAGTATATAGCGTATACATCCTTAACCAAAGGTGTATTGCGAGCAAAACTCGTAAGTACCATGTGCAACGTCTGATCTTGTTGAGAACGACGCAACAAGACGTGTATTAATTTTTGTCTAACGTGTCTAAATGTCAAATGTTTCGTCGTGTTCTGTATGTGCTTTGAACGGACCGTACTTGACGAGACTCGATCGATGTTTCAAACGCGTAGACGGTAGACGTAGTCAAGTCAGTAAGTAGTCAACCCATGAAGGAGACACGTCTGACCATAGCCGGTTCATACTACTCGCAGCGCGCAGCATCGCGTCGAACGCGTATCTATACCACTGGGAAATTATACGTCCGCGTGAAACACGCGCAGCCTCTCGTTACACAGCGTTGAATCGGGCATTGGCAATTAAGAATCATACAAAAAAACATTTTTTTTTTTAATATTTTAGGTAGATAAAGAATCCCTGAAGCTTAGTCCCACGCAAGACACGAAGGTATACGAAACACTAAACTAAATTCTCACTCAATTAGTATCGTAATTGGGACAAAGCTTTGACACGAGTGCTTTTAGGTTCCCATCGAACGGTTGCCTAACATACTCGAGGGAAAATCAATTAAAAATGGCCAAGTAACACTCGTTCGTTCAATCATTTTTTAGTAATACGCGTAAAATAATTTCACCATCTACACGATTTTTACGTTGTAGGATAAATTGGGATCTGAACTAATCTCGGATTTGCGAGAACCGGTTGATGAGATAGAGGTAGATTATTTTTTGTTTAACAATGACGAATATAAAGTAAAAAGAATAGATAAAGAACGATCGCGATAATTTGTAGGACATCTGGGCGGATAGACCCCAAGAGCCGGAGATAAAATTGATCTGGAAACAGGTATCTCGCGGTCGTCGCGATTGCTATTTTTTTTTTTCGATTCCAACACGTCTCTCTCTTTCTATTTATCATCGAACGAACGAACACGTTTTAGAACACTTGGGAATCGAATCTGAACGAACCAAACTCGAGACCACCGCTCGAATCGGCTGACACTGTAGAGAAGGAGTCTAAACCAAAATTGAAAAAGAAAAAAATTGACGCAGACAAGGTACACGACGTTCGCAGCGTAAATACACGATACACTTAACAGCACGTTAACACATAGCAATGTTTCGATATCGTTTTAGAAAAAGGAAGGAAAACCGAAATCTCGTAAGCTTGACACAGACGAGGCGGGCAAGGTACAATCATTTTTTTTACACGCGGCACGTCCGTTCGAACGACACACAATGCTAGGAATTGAACAATTTTTTTTTCATATTTTTTGTAGAAGATCACGCGACGTAGATCATCGACGAAATCGACCGAAGGGTCTAAGGTACAGGGAAATAATTCGACGAAATATCGAACCATTCGTTCTCTTTATTTTTTATTGTTCACTCTGTTCATTCGTATATTATTCAGGGCGGAGAGCCTGCTTTAGCTTCGAACGATACGGACGGACACGGTGAAACGAAGGTACCTGTATACGTGTACCACTTGCATGTCTTTTAATTGTTGCTTGTAAAGAACAAAAGAACGTTCACGCGACCAGCGTGCGACGAATAAATCTGATTCCTATGCTTTTTTAGAAGGAGGAAGTCGCCGCTAAAGTAAAAACCGTCGGAAAGGAAGAGAAGAAGGTACTCAATGAACTTTCGTATTTTATATCCATGTTTGCCATTACACATGTACATTCATGTACCGCGCGTAGTACACGCGCGACACACAGAATACACTAAATACACGCCTGTCCATTTTAGGAGGAACCTAAACCCAAACCCAAATCCAAACCCGAAGAAGAACCTAAGGTACATAATACGCGACATACGCGAATTATCGATATACACACACAAACAATTTACACCGTATTACAATTGCATTGTAGAAGACAGAACCCTCCAAACCAGAGACCGTTCCTAACAAGACCGAGGAGATCAAGGTACACACGAACAAATACACTTCTCCATACATTTACCTATACATACATACGTACCTGCAATACTTTCGTTGTCATCCGCATGATCTGATTCTGCAAATCCGATAAACGGGATACCTATTGACTTTTAGAAAGAGGAACCCGTCGCGAAACCCAAGGCTCCTGTCGACAAACCCGAGGCGAAGGTACACACGACACACGTTCACTTTTCATTACTGTTTTACACCAGTTCTTTCGCACGAAGAACGGCACCCTTACGACACACTTGATTTTTTAGAAGGATGAACCTGTCGCGAAACCAAAGGCCGCGGCGCTTGGTAAACCCGAGGAGGCCAAGGTACACATCATTTATTTTTACACGCAACCATTTTTTGTAACGCGATCACGATTACGTTTTTAGAAAGAGGAACCAGCTCCCAAACCTAAGGCCACTCTCGGCAAACCCGAAGAGCCTAAGGTATATTTCAAAACGCGTTCCTTCCTTATTTTTTGACACAAATCGAACACACGTAGTCACACGGTTCTCGTTTTCTAGAAGGAAGAACCAGCTCCCAAACCTAAGGCCACTCTCGGCAAACCCGAAGAGCCTAAGGTATATTTCAAAACGCGTTCCTTCCTTATTTTTTGACACAAATCGAACACACGTAGTCACACGGTTCTCGTTTTCTAGAAGGAAGAACCAGCTCCCAAACCTAAGGCCACTCTCGGCAAACCCGAAGAGCCTAAGGTATATTTCAAAACGCGTTCCTTCCTTATTTTTTGACACAAATCGAACACACGTAGTCACACGGTTCTCGTTTTCTAGAAGGAAGAACCAGCTCCCAAACCTAAGGCCACTCTCGGCAAACCCGAAGAGCCTAAGGTATATTTCAAAACGCGTTCCTTCCTTATTTTTTGACACAAATCGAACACACGTAGTCACACGGTTCTCGTTTTCTAGAAGGAAGAACCAGCTCCCAAACCTAAGGCCACTCTCGGCAAACCCGAAGAGCCTAAGGTATATTTCAAAACGCGTTCCTTCCTTATTTTTTTACACAAATCGAACACATGTAGTCACTCGGTTCTCGTTTTCTAGAAGGAAGAACCTGCGAAACCTAAAACTACACTTGGTAAACCCGAGCCGCCAAAGGTACACACAACACGACACAATCTGTATTTACTTCCGATGCTGATCCTAATCCTGATCACTGCACCACGATCATCGTGCACATACCGGCGACACTTACTCACATACTGACACGTAACACGTACACCATGCAACATCTTTACTTCATCTTCATCTGGCTAATCGTTTTTTTTTTTCTCCCAGCAGAGACCGAATCGTAGATGTAACTATTTTTTTTTTCAGCAAACAAATCATCGTAACGATCGACGCGCTTCTCACGAATCGTAACCGGTTAACGCTCGTGCCAAAACTGTATTTTTAAATATCTTCCCTCTTTTTACAGGCGGAAGAACAACCAAGGAAGCTGAGTTTGAGGCCCGTGAAGAAGGTGAGCGTTCGTCAATCCGAAAGCTTTTTATACGATGCATCAGAGGTGATTACGTTGATCTTTTAATTACAGATCGAGGAGGAGGCGAAGACGATGGAGAAAATAGAATTGAAGGCAAGTATTTCGTGGTCGTGGCACGAAACGATTCGAACCAACGAGCAGATAGATATTTGATCATTTTACGTTCCGCGGTCACCCGCTATCATTATCTCGAATCGAATCGGTATTTTCAACGCTTGTTGAAATCCGATGAAAATTGGAATTGAAACGATGATCGTATTGAATCCAGCCAGCGGCACCGAAGACGGAGGAGAAATCGGGACTGCGCAAGCCGCCGAAATACGAAATTAAAGCTGAGAACTTTCAATCTATCCAGCTTAAACCGGTTCAGAAGGAGCCGAAAAAGCCGGAGAACGCCGAGAACGGCACTATGTTTGAGTTGAAGGTATTCCCGTTCAAGGGAATCTACGTAATACGCATCTCGTCTATTTCTTCTCTTTACTGTCTTCTCAAGTCGTACGTGCCGGACCTCTCGCCTCTCTGTCTTCAACCACTTATCTATCTCTCATCGCTCTGTGTCTCTATCGAACGCGACTGAACGATTCGCGCGATCTCTCCCTCGATGAACAATTCACTTTATCATCTTCAACGACTCACTACTTTCACAATGTCTTCCTCTCATTTATGTTGATAACAACGCGGCGTACGCCTTCTGATTTATTTCTGAAAGACTGTCTCTCTACTCGAAGCTGGACGAGTCAAGTTAACAATCAACAATAACTTATAACAGGCATCTCTTCTTCTCTACTTTTCTCTATTCTCTTCCGACACGTGATTCTACGCTGTAATCAGTGTTGTATCTATCGCTCGGCTTTAATGTTTAATCGTCGGAAAGACGTGAATCGGAAAATTGGTGTTAATCAAAATTGTTGTCGATCAGAAAGTTGAAAAAACGGAGAAGACCGAGGCGAAGAAGACTAAGGCGAAGGCGGCCAAGGATAAGGGTTACGAATTGCCAGAGATTCCGGATTACGAACGACCAGTACTGGAGAAACCCCAGGAATTCGACTTCGGCGAATTTCAGCCTCGAGACAAAACCAAGCTCGAGAGGCCAGTCACCCAGGTAAGAACGCCGTCGATACGGTATCGATATCCAGCTAGAGTGCGGATTCGGATAGAGTAGAGAGGAATATACATACGTACGTAACGACACGTAAAAATGTATATTTACATCTCTTTCAAGTTACAACCGTTTTGCATAAGAATCCGCAGTCTACCGATGTCCTATTTCTGTCCTGTTACTAAATTATTCTGATTTCATGCGCGGAACCGCAGAAATTCGATTCGAAGGTGAGTAATCGTGTCAATTAAAAAGAAAACCGGGAAAGAGAGAACAATTATGCCAAGCTGACGAATCGCGGTCACGTAGCTATGTATGCAGATACCTGCGGTAGATCTGATCGAGACTCGTCAAATTTCGTAAGTTCAAACACGATTTAGAATTTGAGAAAGGAGAGGGAAACCTCGAGCGATGTCCATTAATCAAAATTTGGGGTCGTGGGTTGTAAACGCTGCGGTGACACAGAGTCCTTGGCAAGTGGTTCTCTCTCCGATGATCGAGCGATCACCTGATACCCCGGAGCCCCCGAGCACGATCCTGTTTCGATTCGCGTAATTAACGCGACACGCTCGCGGTTGCTAATAATCGAACGAACAAAATAAAATGACCGTTTGGCAACCGATGACTCGATGAACTCCCTCCCGTCCGCTCGTTGCGCAGCATCCGGATCGATTAGAGGGGGAACCTTCTTGGCAAATGACCGCTCGTATATCACCCCCCTTGGATCCCCGATTTTTCACCTCGAGATTCAGGATGGAGAAAATGTCGATCGCTATTTTCGGTCTTATTGCGTACCGCCCATAGCTCCATCCCTTCGATCTCGATTCTGTGGATCAGTCCTGATCTCGCCGCGACCGCGAACCTTTCCGACCGTCCACGAGTCCCCAAATTGAACCATCGATCTCCGTTGGGTGCGCGCGATTCAAACGGCAGAAAATCAAATTCTCCAAACGCTTTTTATCCTCGCTTCGCACCGCTTCGCGTCGTCGCCGATTCCGAATCTGATCGGATTTTCTGGTGATCGCAGCCGAAGGTGCCGGAGATCAAAGCACCCGAGACGCCCAAGATCGAAGTTGTGAAAGACGTGACACCGGCTGGAAGCAGAAAGGGTTCGTTGGCGCCCGGGAGTGGGACAGCTAGTCGACGGGGTTCCTTGATACCACCGGAGGAATTGGGTCGCAGACCCAGTCTGATCATCAGTGACGAGGTACGTTATAAACCTAACTCGCCCGAGGTACATCGATTATTTTATCGAATGCGACACGGTGTCCTCGTGCAAAATGCGTTTTGCTCATTCGAGGATAACCGTTGCGCCTCGAGACGGGACGATGTGCTCCAGATCTGTGTCCGATTCTTCGTTTTATCGCGAAATTCGTTGATCAAGGTCTCCCTGTCAGATTGCCAAGCAATCTTCTTAATAGCTCGCGGTATTTAATACCTTTCTAAAAATAAAATTTTGGTCTATTCGGCCCTATTTTCGTGCAATTACTCATTACTAACTTTTGACTCGATTCTGGCCTCCGATTCGAGATCGGTGATGCATCATAAAAGAGCACATCGGCCGTTCTCCGCTTATAGATGACAAATCGAGTTTCCTCAAAGTACCTTACCCATAGAAAAGGTTGACTCTTGTACAGAGCTAGAGCAAAGAACGTAGGTATATAGACCAGTGGCAGCCCTACGATTGTTGGGTTTTTTTTTTTTTTTCCTTTCTTTTTCTTTTAGTTAGCAAGTTTCGTATCGAGTTTAGTGAATCCCAAACGTGATAGTCCTAGAGCTAGAAACGTATTGTATGTTCGATCGGACGTGACCGACGCGACGAGTTCGCGTCGGGTGCGTGCGTTGATTTTATTGTCAGTGTCCAAAGCTAGTAGGTATGAGACACGTCCCACTCGTGAATCGTCCATGCAGCCCAGCTTCTCGAAGATCGCTCACCCTTGGACCGCGGATTTTTACGGAGAACGAAATATCTGAGAATTCAATGAGAAATTTGTTTGATCGTTGAAACAATGATCCACGCGTGTACGTATAAAATCCGTGGTCCGCTCGTCAATCCTTCACCTTCATCCGTTCCGCGTTTCGCGATCGGCTGGTCCAAGCCGAGAGCGTCCAAAGCAAAGCCAGTTTTAGGGGGAAACGTAAATGATGATGATGATGATGACGATGACGACGATAACCAATAAAAGAGAGTTTGGTTCGTAGGAGCATAGAAAGCTGCGTCCAGGCGAGGTGGTGGACGAGCGCAAGGTGAGAAAAATCACTGAAGCAAGCGAATGCCTCGTCTGCAACCTTATCGACTACCACTTGCACTCATCTATTCACATATTCTTTTACTCGCACGTTATTTCTTTCACACAAACACACGCGTAAACTTTGACCGGAACGTGTCGAACCGAGTTCGACTCTGCCTGCTCACACTTTCCATTTCTTTTTTTTTATTACACCTTTACTCACAGACATGAGAACTCGAATGATCTCGCGCATGGATATACGCGACACGGTCGTATCAGGAATCATCGAGTCGAACGATGTCGTCACGCGCGAGATCATTCTTGCGAGCCTTCGTGGCTCTCTATGGTTTAACTGTTCACGTGAAGATATGCACCAACGCACCAACGCACCAACGCACCATTGCACCTGGCACGGAACTGCTGCAACCGAATCTTACACTCAATTCTCTATTGACCGTCACCACTATTTTACATTAACGTTAACAACAATAATAACAGCGAATTCAAACGAGATTCCCGTGGTTCAAAGAAGAAAAAGAAGAGGCCTGGCGCGAAGACTCGTCCGCGATCCCAGAACATTAGTCATTAGCGTATAACGTAAGGTTTCGAATTCCCTCTGGCATACGAGCGCGGCTCATAGATCACATTTTGGCAAACATTGTCCCGAAAGGACAGGTATCGGCGTTAACAAATGCCTAGACAAGCAACCGACAAACATTCCCCGACATGTGAAACACACTGCTCCCGACGACGAAAACGACGAAGACGACTCCACGCGTGCAGATACGGACACGGTTCGTTTACTCGTAGTAGGAATGCGTTTTACGCGCGAAGGAACACTTGTTACTCGGTCTGCCAACCGTCGGATAAAACTATCCATTTGCCGGACGCGAAGGACGGCTCTGACTTATGCCGCTGTACATTTAATACTTTGCCGTCGATTAATTAAATCCGATCGAGATCCGATTAGAACCGTCCGTGTTATTTCTAGCCGCGTCATATGCCATTTCGAATTCAAAAGAGGCCGTCCACAGCTCGTATCGCGTCCTCCTATCGTATCACCGTTGCACACGCTTTTCCTTCTCTTTTAACAATTCGAACGATCCGTCGTTTATTCTGCCGCACGACGTTTCATGAACGATGCAACGGTGGATACCTGCGTTCATGGTAAACGGTTCACCGAAGATCTCCACGATCGACCTCGCGATCGTCCGTCTCGACGGAATCGACGACCCCCCGAATCCTTCCGATGGTACATGGCACATGGCCGCGTTCAGCGATCTCGAACGCGTTTCTCTGATTTTTTTCTTCTCCGACTCGATTTTTGTGACTTGTCGGTGCAACGCAACCGCCGGGTGACCGAAAATGCTAACCCAATTACGTACTCAGAACGCTGATCCCTATAATTGTTTGCAGTTGGGAAGGTTACGCCCCGGCGAGGTGCTAGATATTAAGGTGAGATTTGTGTTCGCTATAACACAAAGCTTACCTGCCCGATTACTATTTTACCTGCGATTACATGTTTATCTATGTTCTCACATATATTCAAGCTGAATTTTTCTCTCCTACTACTTTGATATTTTTTTACATATCTATTCTTTTTTACCGCCCCCACCCCCGAAAATACCCCCATACCCCCAAAAAAAAATTTCGAAGCAGCTATATCATGTGCTATCATACATACAACCCGCAGCGCAGTTTAACAGCGAGAGACTAAAGAGGCGCGAGCCGTCTACCCATGGGAGAGTCATTCATTTTTCAGCAACGTCTTTAAATGCTACTTTTTTTTCAAACTGACTACCCCCGTACATACGTGTTCGAGAGAGTACACTGGCAATCGGACGAGGCACCCCAAAGACCGCCCATCTACCATACAGTTGTCATTCAGTTACAAAATTTTTACTTTTTATGTTTTTTTTTCTTTTCATTTTTCCACGTGCCACGTACAGAGTAAGTCCGGCCGACCTGGTGAACTACAGGGGAAAGAGGTTAGCGAACAATTAAGTAGAAACTACCGTAGCCATCACTTTTTGTCTTTTACATTACGTATTCTTATACCTAGACTATATTGTACTTTTATGCTTCGAATTGTTCGCAATGTATATATTATCATCTACTTTGCACGTTCTCCCGGCCGCCGCCGTCTCGACGACCAATTTGTCAGTTCTATTGCGTTCGGTCTCAGCCAATCTATACTTTATAAATAGGCCGCGAAATAAATCGTTCGTAACGTCGATTCGACGAACTCCGATCTTGGTCGATTGAACCTGGACCAAGCGCAATTTACGTGGCAATCGGTCGAAACGTACCGCGGCCGATACGCGCATCTTGCTTAATTCGAGCGAATACTCTGTGTATCATAGAATAGACAGTGGTGAGAAGTATTTATTTTAATTAGTGTCTAACTATGTAAAACTTTATGTTGGTTTCTTTTTTTGTACAAATTTATGTCTGCATCATTGTCCGCGTGCATATGTAAATCGTAGCCCGTAGAAGTTCGGTGTCGAACGGGCCGCAGTGATATATGCCTGCATTGGTCAGACGTCGCCTCTCTTCGAGCGCTGTTCGTAACATTGGAACTACGACTACGGCCTGTTCGAGACTCGACACGTATCAAATTTAATTTCCACGTACTTCTAATTTTTCACGAATAGACACGTGTTAGAAACGTTTCATAGATCTGTACGTTTTATTTTTTATCTCGATCATCGATGTATCTTCTTGTAAATAACAGATAGAATCGCGATGGTAACTAGCGATAAAATTGTATCGGTAATTCCGTTCCTTCCTGTCCACGTTCGTTCGTACTTTTAAATTGTCAACTGTGTCTCTCTCTGTCTCTCTCTCTGTCTCTCTACTACGTCCGATCCCTCGCGAAATCATCGTTTTCCTCAACTATGTTCTACATACAGCATACGTGTATTAACCAACGCCTTATCACAATTGTATCTAACATGAAAGTGTGACAACGATTCAGAAATTCAGCGTCATTAGATGTAAATATAAATTTCGAATACGACGACAAGTTTGTTCGATTGTCATCGAAGAAATCGTGTCAATCGACGATTCAACCTGGCAACATTGAATAGAAGTTGAATCGCTGATCGACGCGACAACTGAAATTGTCCTAATCGTTTCGCAGCGAATCGCGATACGAACTAAACGATGATCTAGCATTAAGTGTTAACCCTGTGACTGATCTCAGCGACTGGTGACGCGGTCGAGCGCCGAGTGCTCGAAACTAAGCAAAAATCGTTCCCTTCTATGCGACCCGAACACCTCTGTCGCCTCTACGTATTATCCTATTGTGTACGCAAGAAACGTAGAACCCTGTTGCATACGAAGAATCTCATCTGTCCCATCGATCTGGACGCTTGCCAAGGGACCTCGCCGCCGTCAATCGGCCTCGTTTCATGGCTCCGGTTTTACTTAACATCGTGATTAACATTTAGCTTTTTACCGAGTTCGATTAACCCACGCGTGACTAATTGCACGATTGATCACACGCACTGCTATCGCGTGGCGACATCGCAACGACGTCGAGCGCTGACTCTCCTCTAAACCGAGGCCAATCACGTATTATTCGACCGCAGATTTTTATGGAGGATGTAATCAAATCTGCGGTCTTCCATTTATGACATGGCGCGATAACGATCGAACCAATGGAATCAACGAGGAGCAGGTAAGAAGGTCGAACCGAGTCACGCGCTCGATCGTCGAGTCGCTGTTAACGATGCTCGATATTAAATTGTACATATAAGCAAATTTGAACGTAACAAAAGGGTGACACGTTCGTTGACGATATGAATGATTGGTTTAGCGTCGTCGTCCGAGCACGGACGTCAGAAGACCCAGCGTGGCGGACCTTGAGAATAAGATCAATCAACCGAGCACACCTCTTCGAGATGTCGGACCAGCAGGACCACCTCAAATCGTCGACGTCCAGGAATCCTATTCCGCGGTCGAAGGTTCCTATCGATTTTTTTATTTTTGTCTCGACTCGAATAACTCCGAACACGCACGTAATTATTATCTTTAGACTCGACGGCGTACCTCACAGTCGGGGTGGAGGGCACGCCCGCGCCAACGTTCAAGTTCTACAAGGGAATCACCGAGATCATCGAAGGTGGCCGATTCAAGTTCCTCACGGACACGGAGACCAACACGATCACCCTCTGTATGAGGAAGACGAAGCCTAACGACGAGGGCACTTACAAGATCGTCGTCAGCAACATCCATGGCGAAGACTCTGCCGAGATGCAGCTATACGTTTCCGGTACCGTGAAAATTTCGTTCTCGATCGTTTATACAATTGGCAACGAGTTCACGATCGTTCCGTTACGAATTAACATCTCTGTCGACAGACGCCAGCGGTATGGACTTCCGTGCGATGCTCAAGAAGAGGAAGTACCAGAAATGGGCGAGGGAGGAACAAGAACAAGAGAAGGTAGACTTGAAGGAAGTCGAGAAACCAATGCCGGCTTTGAAGAAAGTAGAAAAGGTGCGTATCTACGTGACGCGCTCGACGCGCATTAGTAATAATAAATTTCCAAGAAGAATTCGATCGAGTTGTATCGTTCGTACGGCACAGATATTTGTTATTTTTGTATGAGGAAGCTTGGCTACGATGGTACGCATGGTTCGTTGTAATTCTGTCGTATCTCACTATTCGTATTCGATGTAAAACAGGAATGCCTCACGCATTTCGATCAATGTATTACGCTTGTATCGACGATAAATACGTACGACCGAGCTTATATCACTATTCGTATTAGCAAAAAGCATACGCGCAGACGTATATCGCGGTAAGTAGGTGAGAAGAGGAAAGTGAAATATTTCCCTGAACGAAGATGAAATCGACTAGTTCTTGTTTGTTCGTCTCTTTCTTCTTTCTACACGTTTGTCTCCGTAGTCGCTAGGCGACGTCGAGATGCACGGGAGCAGCTGGTATCAAGACGGCGACGATATAGTGGTCTTGACGGACGGTGAGGAGGTCCTTCGAATTTCTCTAGACAAGAAGGGTGAAACTAACTGGAGCTGGCTCAAGGTTTTCTCAGGCATCATCCATCCCCCTAGATATCTCCCGACGACGACGAGACCCACGAACGGACCCTAATATCCCCCTTCTGTTTTCTACAATTTTCAAAAACTCAGATATTTGATATTTCACTGGAACTAGACGTTTCATTAGATCGAGCGAATGAAAAAAAATTGTGGAAGCAGAAACTTTGTAGTAACCCGTATGTACCACGCGTTGTACCACACTGTTCGTGACAGAGACGAAGAACTTCGACTGACCACAGTTAATAAGAGAAGAAAAGACGAAAACTGTACGCGTATACACACATTAGTTTAGAGCTAATGCTGCGCTTGGCAATCGTATCTTTCGAATAGATTCATATTAAGTAATAGTAGATTCATCTTCATTAACTGATTAACCAAGTATTAATGGCACACGGTCCGAACATTCGCTTCTTCTAGGAAGATAAAAAAAAAAAAGGATGAAACGAGTCGTTAACAAGTGCATGAGTAGAGACGACGATTTGTCACGAGTAAGAAAGCACCACCGCGAGAAGCATGTGAAGCACGGCTTACGTGGCAGTATTATTTTACGGGTAACCCAGCGGCAAGCATTATCTCTAAATGCGATTCGACGTTCTTATCGGATGCTTCGATGGCCCTGATGCGAGAATCGAAATCACTTGCTGAGCATACGCGAAACCGTTTGTGTTTCGATGTCGATGTCGATCACTCACTTTTACGAAGAAGGGATGGGGATAAAACTTCCCGTACGGGCAGTCTTGACGATCGATCATCAGGGTCGTCGCACGCATAATCGAGATTGGATAAGGAAAGTATAAGAGCGAGATTAACGTGAAGGTGTGTGTGCGGGGGCGGGCATGCAGGACGTCTTCGACATTCAGCGCAGGCCAAGTTTGCAGGAGCTAATCGCCGACTGGCCGATGCTAGTGACGAGGGTCAAAGAGAAGGTTCGCGACATATGTACACCTATTTCATTGATGCGCTAGTTGAGAATTTAATCCCTTGGGCTCGCGAACGGAACGCGGTTTACGAGTTTCCTTAGGAACGCTCGTGTTTCGTTCTTGCTAACTCTTCCTCTCGCACTTGTTTTATCTACTCGTGTGCCATTGCGTTTCGTATCATCCCCCAAAGGGTTAAAAGCTTCGAAGGACAGAGTAATGAACGCCTATCCACCCCGCAAAGCTTAAAAAACGATCTTTTAGTTAGAAGACAAAAGTTTCGAACGCTACTGCGTACATATATATTTTTATAAATTCTCGAGACGAAACGATCGCGAGACTTTCTAGCTTGCTGGGTTGCCGTGTCCTCGAAACTCTCGCGATCCAAAATAAACGGGAAAGGGAATAGGAAATTTGTGAACCTGCTTTGGCCTGCGCTTCTTCAGAGGAGGAAACTCGCCTTCACAGATCTTTTCAACCGTTACCCGACTGACATTAATACGACTAACGCGTACTTTTATGGATGTACATACTTAAAGGAAATGAAAAACGCTTCGTTTTGCCTGGCATATCAGCTGCAACGAACAAAGATGTCCGAGTAGTCGATTCAGACATGTGATCGTAGACGATTTTTGTTGTTTTATAGAATAGTGGATCTCGTAGACCCTCTCTCGCCGAATTAATTCCCGACTGGCCGACCCTGCACCATTTCACCAAGACGGAGGTTGGATCGAATACGTACTCCTCGAACACCTACGATATACACGACCAGCGTGATATCGATGTTCTCTACTTCTTTTACATTCATCTTCCTTTATCTCTGTCTCACTTCTACTACTTCTCACGAGATCTCTCTGTCTTCTTCCCTATACTCTGCACAGTAGAGTGTTTCTTCAGGAATCAAGTATCCAGAACCAGACTCTAAACGACTGTCTCTCTCTGTCCAATCTATTTATCTATCTATCTATCTGTCTCTCTCTCTATCTCTCTCTCTATCTCTCTCTATCTATCTATCTGTCTGTCTATCTATCTATCTATCTGTCTTTCTCTCTGTATCTATCGATTGGTTCTCCGATTTAATTCTTCTATTTTTCACATTTCCATCTACCTTGCGTCTTCTTTACACTCTCGTAGAATTTAGACTCGGAGAGCTTTTTTCATTTTCTTCGGCAACGTTCGACTTTTTTGTGACAAAGATTTTTGACACCACCCCAAACGTTTATCACCTTTTTTCGATTGCGAATTTGCCAAGTAGATGACGGCCTCCACGCCTCGTCCAGGTCGATTTTTCATTTTTTGGACAAAGTCTTTTTGCAGGAGCTTTTTCTCGCCCTTTTCAACGGCGAGACCGATCGATTTGCGACTGATCGATCTTTTTGTGACACGATTTGCGATTATTACGCCTAGCGCAAAGTTATCGTCGGCCGCACGATTCAATTGCAGGTTTAATCAAATGCTCTCGTTGTATCGTAGAAACCGGAAAGCTTCCTGAAACCGCTGGTGGATCAACACGCGAAGGAGGGCAAAGACAAGAAGGTCGTCTTCGAGGCGAACTTCTCGAAACCGAACTGCAAACCCAAGTGGTTCTTCCGCAAAGATGTACGTAATGAACAACATGATACAGCGGCTATCTAATCGCTGTATCGATCTATGCGTTTACAAAACAGTTCGACACGTTCCACTTGAATAAAAATGTGCGGTCTAATAATTTCTTTTAGGAATTATTCCCTTCGTCCAAGTATAAGTTCAAAAACGAGGAAGATTGCTATCAACTGATCATATTGAATCCGAAGGTCGAGGATACCGGCAAGTACACCATCGAAATTTCAGGTGTATCCAGCACAGGTTTCCTCAATGTCGAAGGTGAGCACTTCAATACGGATGCATGCACGCCTAATCCACAGATGATTGGCACTAGATTTATAATTCTGTTTTATAGAACCGGATCCGACTTATACCTTCACGAAACCGCTTTCTAAGAAGTCTAGCGGTTACACGAAACACGAAGTGTTAATGGAGTGCACCGTCAGTTCGAATCTCGCTCAAGTATCGTGGTACAAAGGAAAAACTAAGCTCGAGGTAATAATCGATGCACTTGCAACGTTACAATAATTGTTCACGAACGATCGACGTTGACTAATTTTTTGCGTAGGATGGCGATACGTACAGTATATCAAAGGACATGAGCGGTGTTTGCAGACTGACTATAAAGAACGCAACGATCGAAGACAGCGGCGAATATATCTGCAAACTTAACAAACAACCCGACAAGACCGAAACCACATTGACCGTAGTCGGTGGGTCACTTTTCAAAAAGAATTTTAATTATCACTGAAAACGGACGAAAAGCAAATCCTGTTAATTTCTGCAGAGTATCCATACAAGTTCGTGAAGGTGCTGAAATCGCAGCAGCTGGTCGAAAAGGAAACGTTGACGTTGCTCTGCGAATTGGACGATGCCGCGGGCGAAGTGAAATGGTTCAAAGGTGACCAAGAGATCGTTGCTGACAAGAGGTAATACTCCAATCACGTTCATAAGTAGAGTACTTAGGGTTCATTGAAAAAAACGAGATGAAAGATATAAAGATTGTCGTAAAACTCCGCGGTGTATTCCATGCACAGGGTACAGATCAAAGAAGATGGTCGGAAGCGAAAGCTGATCATCAAAGACACGAAAGTGACGGACGCTGGCCAATACTCGTGCGTGAGCAACGCAGACAAGACCGAAGCCGAGATAGTGATAAACTGTGAGCGGTCTTCCCTTTTCTCTTTCGATCGACACGATTAAGGGAATGAAAAAAATAAATAAATTGTCTCGTTCCTCAGATGCGAATCGGTTCAACAAAAAGCTGAAGGACACGGTGGCCGTGGAAAGAGAGAAGTTGGTGCTGGACGTGGAACTCCAAGATCAAACCGCACCTGCCGTGTGGCTGTTCAATGGGAAACCGATCGAAGCGAACGAGAGGGTGGAGATCAAGAACTTGGGAGGCGGCAAGCATCAATTGATCTTCAATAAACTGGAGATGAGCGACGATGGCGAGATCACGTGTGAGAGCGGACAATTGACGAGCACCTGCAAGCTGACCGTGAAGAAAGGCGAGAGCAAACCCATAGTCGAGATTCCCGACAAAATCGAGGGCCCGTGCAGCGCGCCGCTAGTCTTCGTCGTTCCTTACAAGAGTAAGTTCGATCTCTTTTTAAACATGAGACGTAGTATTTTCGACGGGTATTAAAACTATGTTTTGGAGCGCAGTCGAAGGTACAAAGCAAAGTCAAGTGGAGGCCAAATTGATGAAAGACGGTAAGCCGTTGCCGTTGAAAGACGTGGAAGTGGTCGTTGGCGAGGACAAGATCACGTTCAAGATCAAGAAACCGTCCCGAGATCAATCCGGCATGTACCAAGTGAAGATCGGTAACAATCAGGGCGAAGAGGTTCACGACGTGAACATCAACATGCAAGGTAAAATCTCGCGGGTTACGTTTAAATAATTAACATGTTATTAAAATTTTGTTACCACGTTTAGATGTTCCATCGCCACCGCAGGACGTCGATGTTACCGAGATCTTCCAAAACTCTTGCGTGGTCTCGTTCAAGCCTTCGAAGGATGACGGTGGATCACCTATTGTCAAATATGTGATCGAACGTCTCGATATGAGCTTGAAAGCTCAATGGGACAGCGTGGGAGAGGTGATGCCAGGCGAGAAAACCGTTTACAAGGTTCAGGACCTCATCGCCAAGAAGGAGTACAAGTTCCGTATCAGGGCAGTGAACAAACTTGGTTCTAGCGAGCCTGCGATGTTCGCGAAACCGGTACTCGCCAAAGATCCGTGGGGTAAATCGATGTCAAACTTTATCTTATTACGATATTCCTTCGTTACGTTGTACCAATCGTCGAATCGTTCTTGTCTGTTCTTTGACAGACGAACCGGGAAAACCAACGAACGTGGAAGTGGTCGACTGGGACAAGGATCATGCGGATCTTAAATGGACCAAACCGGAGAACGACGGCGGAGCACCGATCACGGGCTACGTGATAGAATACAAAGAGAAATTCGGTAAAGAATGGGTGAAAGGAAAGGAGATAGAAGGAGACGTGACGGAGGCCACGATCGACGGTCTGAAGGAAGGAACCCAATATGAATTCCGAATCCGAGCCGTGAATAAAGCTGGTCCGGGCGAACCCTCGGACGCAACGAAGCCAATCATAGCCAAGTGCAGATTTGTCAAGCCGTACATCGTCGGCGACGGTCTGACGAACCTGATCGTGAAAAAGGGTCAGGTGATCAAATACGACATCAAGTATGCCGGTGAACCCGAGCCGGAGGTCCACTGGTTCCTTGGTCAAAAGGAACTGGTCCAGGATTCTGCGGAGAGAATCACGATCGACAAATACGAGAGGAATACGGTGCTCACCGTTAGAAAAACGACGAGGCCAGATTCGGGAAAATACAAACTAGTCTTGACGAACAGCTCTGGGACTTGCGAAAGCGTCGCGGACGTCGTCGTCCTCGGTAATTGACAATCCGCGGACAGATGATTCGCGGCGTTTCAGGTTTAAATCACGTTGATCTTTCAGACAAACCTTCGATGCCGAAAGGACCGCTCAAGGTGGAGGAAGTGCGCTCCGATCACGTGAAAGTGAAATGGGAGAAACCGGAGGACAACGGCGGTACGGACATTACTGGCTACGTTTTAGAGAAGATGGACATGGACACCGGACGATGGATTCCGGCCGGAGAGGTCGGACCGAACGAAGATACCTTCACCTTCTCTGGTTTAACGCCGAAAAAGAAGTACAAGTTCCGCGTGAAGGCTGTCAATAAGGAAGGCGAATCCGAACCACTCGAAGTGGACGAGGCCATTCTCGCCAAGAATCCTTACGGTAAGACCAATTTCAATGTCTGTGACCGCCGCGTTTACGATATGATCGTTCGTGATTGGGTGACGCATCGATTCGTAGATGCTCGATGACCGAGCAATCGATGTACCGCTTAAATTTACTTCAAACAATCATTATTATCTGCTTCATTTGCAAAATTTCTTATCTTCTCCCGTTCTCAGACGAGCCCGGCAAACCTGGCAAGCCAGAGATCTTTGACTACGACAACGTGAGCGTGTCTCTGAAATGGGAGAAGCCGTCGACCGACGGTGGCAGACCTATCACCCACTACACGGTCGAAATGAAAGACAAGTTCTCCCCCGATTGGGTCGAGGTAGCCAAGACCACCGACCCAACCCCTGAAGTGAAGGTGGAGGGCCTCAAGGAAAAAATGGTTTACCAATTTCGCGTTCGAGCTCATAACAAGGCAGGTCCTGGCCAACCCAGCGAGCCTACCGACAATCATCTTTGCAAACACAAGAACTGTACGTATCTATCGACCGTAGGGGTATTTCGAAATATTTTTAATTATCATCTGATCTCGAATCGTACGTTCAAATCGAATGCTGTGCAGTGAAACCGAGGATCGACAGAAGCACGTTCAAGTCCGTGACCATCAAGGCTGGACGTACGCACAAATGGTCGGTGGACATTATCGGCGAGCCACCACCCGAAGTAAAATGGATCTGGAGGGACAACATTCCCCTGACCACTACGGAACGCATAAAAATCGAAAATGTCGATTATCACACAGACTTCTCGATCATCAACGCGACGCGTAAGGATACCGGAAAGTATACTCTCGTGGCTGAAAATGCCAATGGAAAGGACGAGGAAACCGTCGAGCTTATAGTGCTTGGAAAACCGGACTCGCCGAAAGGACCGCTGGAGGTGACCGACGTTACGGCGACTTCGGCCAAGGTGAAGTGGGAGAAACCAGACGACGATGGCGGCGTTCCGATCAAAGAATACGAGATCGAGAAATTGGACACAAAGACCGGTAAATGGGTCAGGGTAGGAAAAATTCCAGGCAATTCACCGCTGACGGAATTCGAAGTTACCGGTCTGAACCCTGGTAGCGAATACAAGTTCAGGGTGACCGCCGTCAATGACGAAGGCGATTCAGAACCTTTAGAGAGCGATCGCCCGATCATCGCCAAGAACCCGTATGGTAAGTCCTCGATCGCTATGCGAACGTGAATTCCCTGATTTCTTTTTATTTTCCGTTTCTTTTAATTTCGGTTTTATCATGATAAATTCGTGAAACGCAGACGAACCGCACAAGCCCGGCACACCTGAGATAACAGATTACGATAACGAGTCAGTGAGCTTGAAATGGACACCGCCCGATTTCGACGGTGGTGCACCGATCGAGAAATACATCATCGAGAAGAAGGATCGTTACAAGCCGGATTGGGAGAAAGCGATGGAAGTACCCGGCAGTCAGCTCGAAGCTAAGGTAGCAGACTTGAAGGAACGCGGAGAGTATCAATTCCGAGTGATCGCCGTCAACAAGGCCGGACCCTCACCGCCGTCAGACGCATCCAAGATGCAAATATGCAAGCACAGAGCACGTAAGCATCGTTCAATTTTCTCGTATCTTCTCATTCTTATATGAAATTAAAAATGTTTATCGAATCGAATGCTTCAGTGAAACCAAGGATCGATCGTACGAATTTGAAACCGATCACCGTACGAGCTGGCAAAACGATCAAATACGACGTGGACGTTCGCGGCGAACCACCACCGGAAATAACTTGGTTCCACGCGGGTCAGAAGGTCCAAAGTGGCGAGAACATCGAAATAATCAACGTCGATTATAACACGAAATTGAACATTACCGACTGCGTGCGAAAGAATACCGGGGTGTGGAAAATAAAAGCTGTGAACTCTCACGGCGAAGACGAGGCGGAAGTCGAGATCACCATACTCTGTAAGCTCCTAGCATAATTACACTAAATGTCGTAACTAACGTGTCGTGAAAATATATTAAAAACGCTTGACTGATCGCGATGACGACAGCGGCTCCTGGGAAACCGAAGGGGCCATTGAAGGTGTCCGACGTGACCAAGAATGGATGCAAACTGAAGTGGGGCAAACCCGAGGACGACGGTGGCAAGCCTATCACCGGCTACCAAGTGGAGAAGCTGGACAAGGCCACTGGAAGATGGATCCCGGTTGGCCGCACTTCCGACACCGAGATGGACGTAAAGGGCCTCCAGGAAGGTCACGAGTACGAGTTTAGAGTAAAGGCCATCAACGAAGAGGGCGAATCCGAACCATTGGTCACCGATGGCACGACCGTCGCAAAGAACCCTTACGGTAAGCGTTTATCTGCGAAAAGTGCGTCGGCCTCTGTGTGTATCAATGAACAACGCAGGAATATAAATTTAAAATCTGATCTCAGACGTGGCCAGCAAGCCCGGTGTACCAGAGTTCGAGGACTGGGACGTTGACCGAGTGGACTTGAAATGGGAGCCACCGAAAGACACCGGAGGCGTACCGATCATGGGTTACATAATAGAAATGAAGGAGAAACCGTCGCCGAACTGGCAGGAGGTAGTCACGACCGAATCGCCGCAGCCGAAAGGGCGTGTCACCGGATTGAAGAAGGGTTCGATCTATCAGTTCCGTGTTCGTGCCGTGAACAAGGCCGGGCCGTCGGAGGCCAGCGATCCGACCAAACCGCACGTTGCCAAAGCTCGGCATCGTAAGTACATAACGGCGTCTAACGCGCGTTCAATCGAATCTAGCTCTCGATTTGAAATTCGATCGATCGGCTCATGGAATTTTCGTTACAGTGAAACCACGCATCAATCGCGAGAAGTTGCAACCGATCAAGGTGCGAGCAGGTCAGATGGTGAAACTGGAAGTGGACATCGAGGGAGAACCACCACCAACGGTCACGTGGAGCTTCGGTGGCTCCGAGCTTCAAACCGGAGCCAACGTAAGGATCGACAATGAGGACTATCTGACGAAGATTCATCTGACGAACACCAGTCGCAAACTGAGCGGCAAGTACACCATCAAAGCTGTGAACGATTCCGGACAGGACGAGGCCGACGTCGAGATAAACATCTTGGACAAGCCTGGGAAACCGGAAGGACCTTTGGAAGTGACCGACGTCCACAAAGAGGGATGCAAATTGAAATGGAACAAGCCGAGAGACGACGGAGGCTTGCCTCTGTCTAGTTATGTCATAGAAAAAATGGACGCGACCACGGGACGATGGGTGCCGGCTGGTATCGTCGATCCGGACAAGACCGAGCACACCATCACCGGTTTAGAACCCAACCATAAGTATGAATTCCGCGTGAAAGCTGTGAACGAGGAGGGAGAATCGGAACCGCTCCAAACCGACACTGCCATCACTGCTAAAAATCCTTACGGTAAGTATCTGCCAGATTTCTATCCGAGAGATGAACCATTGTGCAACATCTGTACGTCGCCGTTACGTTTCGATCAGATGTACCTGGCGCGCCCGGCCTGCCGGAGATCATCGACTGGGCCGAGAACATGGTGAAATTGAAGTGGGAACCACCGATTCGAGACGGCGGAGCGAAGATCACTGGATACATAATCGAGATGAAGGACAAATTCGGAACCACCTACGTGAAAGCTGCCGAAACCAGCGGACCAGCTTGCACGGGAACCGTGACACGACTGGAGGAGGGAAATCAGTATCAGTTCAGGGTCAGAGCGGTGAACAAAGCTGGTCCCGGTGAACCGAGCGAGGCTACGAATCCTCACACTGCCAAGGCTCGATGGCGTGAGTAGACTAATTTCAATTTCAGCACTTTTACGTCGCTCAATTCATGCATCGACACTTCTATACCTGAGATTCGCTTTGTCGCAGTGAAACCTTTCATCGACCGCACCAACTTGCAACTGACGACGGTGAAGGTCGGTCTAACCGTGACTCTGGACGTGAACATCATCGGAGAACCGCCACCAACCGTGACCTGGTTCTTTGACGGCAAGGAGCTCACGTCGGACGACACCATAAGAATCGACAACATCGATTACAATACTAAATTCTTTATACTGAAGACGAAGCGAGCTCACACCGGCAAGTACACAATCAAAGCGAAGAACGAAGTGGGTGAGGACTCGGCCGATGTCGAGATAACTGTGATTGGTAAACCCAGCAAACCAAAGGTATCGAATCGTTTCGTTTGCGCATCAAACGACAAAATAACAATTTCATTGCTAAATCGTTCTGGATTTTACAGGGTCCGTTGGAGGTGTCCGATGTGAACAAGCACGGATGCAAGTTGAAATGGGAGAAACCCGACGACGACGGCGGTGTGCCGGTGGAGTACTACGAGATCGAGAAGCTTGATCCTTTAACAGGACAATGGATCCCTTGCGCGAAATCGGCAGAACCGGAGTGCACGATAACTGGGCTTCAGGAAGGGAAACCTTACAAGTTCCGCGTAAAAGCTGTGAACCGGGAAGGCGAGTCCGACGAGTTGGAAACGGACAAATCCATCATCGCCAAGAATCCGTTCGACGAACCTGGAAAACCAGGTCGCCCGGAAATTAAGAACTGGGACAAAGATTTCGTCGACCTCGAATGGACGCCGCCGAAGGACGACGGCGGTGCTCCGATCGAAAAGTACATCGTACAGATGCGGGACAAGGAAACGCGGCAGTGGATAGACGTGGCGAAGGTTCTGGGCGATCGCACCGCTGCCAAAGTGACCGATGGTATCGAGCCAGGGCACGAATACGAGTTCAGAGTTGTGGCCGTTAACAGAGCTGGGCCCAGTGAACCCAGCGACACTTCTAAAAGTGTCGTGGCCAAACCGAGGTTCCGTAAGTACTTCGCTCGTCATCACTTCGTGCACGAAGCAACGCGTCAAATACAATAAACGATGTTGTACGTAATAAAATGTTCATTTATAGTGGCCCCACGCATCGATCGCAAGAATCTGCAGAAGAAGGTGATGAGAGTGGGTCAACTGCTACGAATCGAGGCAGATATACAAGGTGAACCGCCTCCACTCGTCACTTGGAAACTCGGAGACGCGGTGCTGAAGAGCATGGATCGTCTCAAGATCGAGAACGAAGATTATCACACCACGTTCATCATGAGCAAATTGCAGCGATCGGACACGGGTACCTACACGGTCATCGCTAAGAACGACAGCGGCACCGATCAGGTCGACATTGAAATTCAGGTAAAACGTTTGGATCCTCTGTCCGGTAAGACGTCGTTCGTAAACGGAAAGATAAAAATACTTCGTTCGGCGTTAGGTTCTGAGCAAACCCGGCAAACCGAAGGGACCTCTGGAAGTATCCGACGTGACAGCGGAAGGGTGCAAATTGAAATGGGAGAAACCTGACGAGGACGGCGGTGAACCCGTGGATCATTACGTGATCGAGAGGATGGACGTGGACACCGGAAGATGGGTGCCTTGCGCCACGAGCAAAACTCCCGAAGCCGACGTTACCGGACTCAACGAGGGCAAGGATTATATGTTCCGAGTGAAGGCTGTCAATTCCGAGGGTGAATCCGAACCGCTGGAAACGGCGATTCCCACCACGGCCAAGAATCCATACAGTAAGCGATCACAAATAATTTTCCGTCAATCCAACGACGTTAACATTCGTTAATTGAAATTTACAGCCGAACCGGACGCGCCTGGGAAACCGGACATCAAAGATTGGTCGAAACACCATGCGGATCTCAAATGGAAAGCACCAAAGAAAGACGGCGGTGCACCGATCGAGAAATACATAATCGAGAAGAAGGATCAATACGGAAAGTGGCAAAAGGCGGCCGAGGTTCCAGGAAACAGAACCGACGCTAGAGTCGAAGATCTGATAGAAGGTCAGAAGTACCAGTTCCGCGTGAAAGCCGTGAACAAAGGTGGACAGAGCAAACCTAGCGAGCCCAGCGACAGCATGGTAGCGAAGGATCGATACGCAGCGCCTAAGATCGACCGCACTAACTTGAAGGATCTGACGATCAAAGCTGGCACTCACATCCGGTTGGACGTGAAAGTGTCCGGTGAACCGCCACCAACCAAGACTTGGTACTTGAACAAAGCCAAGCAGGAAGACGGCGGCGTGTTGAGCATCGAATTGGAGGACTACAGGACCAAATTCCTGGTGTCGTCCGCCAGCAGAGCTCACTGCGGCACTCTGACGTTGAAAGCTGAGAACAGCTCCGGGAAGGACGAGGCTTCTGTCCAGATTCTAGTCTTGGACAAGCCGAGCAAGCCGGAAGGACCTTTGAAAGTGTCCGACGTTCACAAAGAGGGATGTACGCTCAAGTGGAATCCTCCGGCCGACGACGGCGGCGTACCGTTGGATCATTACGTGGTCGAGAAAATGGACACGGAAACGGGAAGATGGATCCCCGTGGGACGCAGCAAGGAACCGACGATGGTCGTGGAGAATCTGGTCCCCGGCCAGGAGTACAAGTTCCGAGTCGCCGCTGTGAACGCGGAGGGAGAGTCGGAACCCCTCGAAACGGACCACGGAATCGTAGCCAAGAATCCATTCGGTCAGCATTCTAATTCAATTTTTACGTTATCGTTACGATCGTTTCCTACGATATTTTTTCGTTTCGTATCGTGTACCTATACAGGATAATCGAGACCGAGTATTCCTTTCGCAGACGAGCCAGGAGCACCGGGTCGACCAGAGGCGACCGACTGGGACAAGGATCATATAGACCTGCGATGGACTCCACCCTTGACCGATGGTGGATCTCCGATCACTGGATACATAATCGAGAAGCGCGAAAAAGACAGTCCCCGATGGATGAAGGCTTGCGAAACCGGTCCCGAGTGCAAGGGACGCGTGGACAACCTCGACGAGGGCGTCGAATACGAGTTCCGAGTCAAGGCGGTTAACGCTGCTGGCCCTGGCGAACCATCGGACACCAGCAAGCCGATCACGGCCAAGAGCCGACGACGTAAGCAGATTTTGTCCTCACAAACGGAGTCGTTACGTATTTTCAGAGGATAAAAAGAAATTGTTCATATTCGTTTTACAGTCGCACCGAAGATCGACAGGAAGAACTTGCGCAATATCACGGTACGCGAGAACGAAGCGTTCCACTTTGATGTCAAAATCATCGGGGAACCTCCACCGGATGTTACGTGGCTGCTCAACAACAAGAGCGTGCAGCAGACCACGTTCCGTAGAATTCAGAACGTGCCGTACAACAGCAAGTTCTTCAATGACAAGCCCGAGAGGAAAGACAGTGGCATTTACAAAATTACGGCCGTGAACCAGCATGGATCTGACACGGCCGAGGTCGAAGTCACCGTCGTCTGTAAGTATCGTATCTCCCATCGGAAATACATGTTCGAATTTCAATTACCGACCGTTCCGACTGAATACTTGAAAATCTTTTCGCAGCTAAGCCTGGAAAGCCTGAAGGACCTCTCGAGGTGTCCGATATCCACGCGGAGGGATGTACGCTGAAATGGAAGAAACCGAAAGACGATGGTGGAGAGCCCATCGAAGGATACCTCGTGGAGAAGTTCGACCCGGACACTGGGGTCTGGCTGCCAGTGGGCAAATCGACGGGACCGGAAATGAAGGTGGAAGGACTGACACCTGGACACGAATACAAGTTCAGAGTGAAGGCGCTTAACAAAGAAGGAGAGTCGGAGCCTCTGGAAACGTACAGCTCGATCGTGGCCAAAGATCCGTTCAGTAAGTATAGTATTATATAGGTAACAAGAAACGAATTGTCACAAACGTATACTTTTATGAATGACGACGACGTATCGATCAAATTATTCACGAATGCGCTGCGTTGCATTAACGAAATTTATGCACGAATTTTCGTTTAGCCGTACCGAGTCCACCGGGAGCACCGGAACCAGTGGACTGGACCGCGAACCAAGTCGAGCTCAACTGGAAAGAGCCTGTCAGCGACGGTGGATCGCCCATCACCGGATACATAATCGAGAAGAAAGACAAGTACAGCACAATGTGGGAAAAAGCTTTGGAAATCGAAACTCCGACCACGAGAGGCCTGGTCCATGGTCTGATCGAAGGCAACGACTATGTGTTCCGGGTGATAGCCGTGAACAAAGCCGGACAGTCGGAGCCCGGTGACATGAGCAAAACGTTCACCGCCAAGCCTCGTTTCCGTAAGTCTCTTCAATTCGCATTTAATTTCATTTGCGCGAAAGAACAGTAACGACTGACGACGCGCGAATAATTTTGAGAATCTCATTTTATACACGCGTCTACTGATCATCGCTTCGATGCATCGTCATTGTAGGAGTATCGGGTATCCCGTAAGTCGCTTGCCAACTGGCACCGATCATCTCTTTATCGTCCTAATAGCGTCTTATCCCTGAGACGAAAAAAGCAAATGTACAAGTAGCACGCATAACCGATAGGCTTTACGCACCAAAGACCACCCCTCGTAGCTATAAATAATTCTAGTCAGAATTTGATTTCGGCACGTCAAGGATTGATTGTACGTATAAATTTGATTCGTTTCAGTGGCACCCAAGATCGATCGGCGCAATCTGCGGGATGTCACGCTGTCGGCTGGCTCGTTATTAAGATTCGATGCTAACGTGATTGGTGAACCGCCGCCACACATCGATTGGCGATACGGCGCAATCCCTCTGCATTCGGATCGAAAAGTGCAAATCGACAATACCGAATACAGCACCAAGTTCAGTATCAGACCCGTGTCTCGCGACGACAGCGGCGACTACACTGTTACGGCGACCAACTCGTCGGGAAGAGACTCTGTCACCGTGATGGTCACAGTCACCGACAAACCAATGCCACCGGAAGGTCCGCTTCAAGTCACAGACGTTCACAAGGAGGGATGCAAGCTGAAATGGAAGAGGCCGAAAGACGACGGCGGCACCCCGATCGAGTACTATCAAGTCGATAAAATGGATCCTGAAACTGGATGCTGGGTACCCTGCGGCCGGTCCACCGAACCTAGTAAGTCTTCCTCGTCGTTATTTGAAATGTTCTCCGTCAAACACGATCCACAGCAGACAATGGTTTAAGGATGTATTGGCTATACAGTCAATCCCAAATGCTTATACACTTTAGAAACGCATTTTTTAAAAAGAAATCAAACGTCGGAAG
>NW_017153562.1:584096-648703 GCF_001652005.2 Ceratina calcarata
CTTCCGACGTTTGATTTCTTTTTAAAAAATGCGTTTCTAAAGTGTATAAGCATTTGGGATTGACTGTATAGCCAATACATCCTTAAACATTGAAAACGCTGCTGCGTATCCGATAAAACGTTCAAGACCGAAGCGCGTATCGTATGTATCATCCGAGTAAATACCTTTTGTGTTTGTGTGTCAAGATTTGGAAGTGACCGGTTTAACGCCGGGCAAGGAATATCTATTCCGGGTTAGTGCCGTGAACGCGGAAGGAGAATCTAAACCTTTGGAAGCGGAACAAGCGATCCTGGCTAAGAATCCATTCGGTGAGTAGCGAATCACGCGAACGCGACTTCCGTATCATTAAAATGAAAATTATCGTCGGGACGGAGATGTGAGGACGTCGTGTGCGAATTTCAGATGAACCAGGCAAGCCCGGCGACGTGCGCGTGACGGACTGGGACAGGGACCACGTGGATCTCAGTTGGAGTCCTCCGCTGAACGACGGTGGTTCGCCCGTTACCGGATACATAATTGAAAAGAAAGACAAATACGGCGAATGGGAAAAGGCGTTGGAAGTACCAGCGGACGATACTTCGGCCACTGTACCTGACTTGATAGAAGGCCAGCCGTACGAGTTCCGCGTACGAGCCGTGAACAAGGCCGGCCCTGGCGAGCCTTCCGACGCTACGCCAACGATCATTGCCAAGCCTCGAAACCTGGCGCCCAAGATCGACCGCACAAATCTGGTGGAGGTCAGAATCAAAGCTGGTCAGAACTTCAGCTTCGACGTGAAAGTGACCGGCGAACCGCCGCCAACTACCAAGTGGATGCTGGCTCGACGAGAAGTCCGATCCACTGAGAGGATCAAAGTCAAGCATGTAGATTATAATACGAGCCTCAGCGTGAGAATGGCTACTAGGGCCGAATCGGGCACGTACACGATCACCGCTGAGAACTTAAGTGGTATGGACGAGGCAACGGTCAAGGTGACCGTCCTCGACGTACCGAGTCCACCGCAAGGACCGCTGAGAGCGACGGACGTCCATGCGGAAGGCTGCAAGCTCACGTGGAAACCACCGGAGGACGACGGGGGTCAACCTATCGACAGTTACATCGTCGAAAAGATGGACGAGGCTACCGGTCGTTGGGTACCCGCCGGAGAAACTATCGGTCCCGAGACCTCTTTAGACATCGACGGACTCACTCCGGGCCACAAGTACAAATTCCGAGTTCGAGCAGTTAATAAGCAGGGCAAATCCGAACCGCTCGTAACTGCTCAGAGCATTGAAGCTAAGAATCCGTTTGGTAAGTGAATCCATATTGAACCCAACAAAAATTGCAAAATATATTATTTCCGTACAACAATTTAAATATAATGATTTAACTACGTCCGTTATAGATGAACCAGGAAAGCCTGGGACACCCGTGGTCAGCGACTATGACTCGGACTTTGTGGAGCTGCAATGGTCTCGTCCAGAGCTAGACGGTGGATCGCCCATCACTGGGTACATAATCGAGAAACGAGACAAATACAGTCCCACTTGGGAGAAATGCGCCGAGGTGGAGGGCGACGTAAATCGTGGAAAGGTGAACGACCTCGTCGAAGGCACGAACTACGAGTTCCGAGTCAGGGCGGTGAACAAAGCTGGCCCTGGTGAACCATCGGACGCTTCGAAATCGCACTTGGCCCGACCAAAGAATCGTGAGTATCTTCGTCTTATTAGCTAGGAGCAAATTTTTACGTACATACATCGTGCTTTGCTTCGACTTAGACCGGAAAATATATTTTTTTCAGTTCCACCGAAGATCGACAGGAAGTACATGCTGGACGTGAAAGTGAAAGCCGGTGGCTTCTATGACTTTGACGTCCCCGTAATTGGAGAACCACCTCCAACGAAGGAATGGTCATTGAAGGGTACGGTCCTCGTAGCGAACGATCGTATAAAGATCATAAACGAAGATTACAATACCAAAGTCCGCGTGATCGAAGCGAAACGTTCGGATTCCGGCGTGTACACGCTCGAAGCGAAGAATATCAATGGCAGAGACAGTGCTACTCTGAACGTGAATGTATTGGACGTGCCGGCACCACCGGAAGGTCCTCTCAAGATCGACAACGTGACCAAGAACGGGTGCAATTTGAAATGGCGACCACCCAAGGACGACGGTGGCTCGGAGATTCAATTCTACCAAGTGGAGAAGATGGACACGGAAAACATGCGTTGGGTGCCCGTCGCCGAAGCTACCGGCACGTCGGCTCACGTCGATCATTTGATAGAAGGCCACGACTATCAATTCCGCGTGCGCGCGGTCAACAAACAAGGCGAATCGCCGCCGCTCACGGGAATGGACACTATAACTGCGAAGGATCCGTTCAATAAACCCGACAAACCTGGAGTACCGGTTGCCACCGATTGGGACAAGGATCGCGTGGATTTGGAATGGGCAGCACCCAAGAAAGACGGTGGTTCGCCCATCACAGGATACATCATCGAAAAGCGACCGAAATTCGGCGAATGGGAAAAGGCTTTGGAGATCGACGCTAGTAAAACGAATGCTAGAGTGCCCGATTTAATAGAAAATCAAGAATATGAGTTCCGGGTGATCGCTGTGAACAAAGCCGGCCCCAGCGAACCGTCGGAAGCCTCTGCTCCGATCATCGCCAAACCTCGTTTCCGTAAGACACTTTACATACCGTGTGACAGCGAGTTCATAGGATCAATTTAAAATATGAAGGAAATTAAATGTACTTTTTCATTGCAGTTGCACCGATCTTCGACCCTCACGCGCTGAGCGATCTCGTCGTGCGAGCTGGGCAGAAGATAAGCTACATCATTCCTTTCCAAGCCTCGCCCAAACCCACGGCTACCTGGTCTTTGGAGGGCGAGGGACTGATCATGGCTGACGCGCGTCACGAGATGTACACTACTCATACGGAGACTACGTTTGAAATTCCTTTCTCCGTCCGCTCCGACACTGGCCGCTACACGCTAACTTTGGAGAACGATCAAGGAAAATTCAGGTAGCCAGGAACGATCAAGAAGAGTCGTTCGATAAATTATATGTTTCGAATCGATCGATCGACCCGATCGTCGGACGATCTTAATTCGGTCGACTAAATGTTACAGTTCGAGTGCTAGAGTGACAGTCCTCGACAGACCGTCTCCACCCTTGAAACCGCTTCAAATCAGCAAAATTACTAAAGAAGGTTGTCACTTGGCTTGGGGCCACCCGCTGGACGACGGAGGCAGTCCTATTCTGCATTATGTCATCGAGAAGATGGATTTGTCGCGAGGCACTTGGTCGGACGCTGGTATGAGCACGATTCTAAGCCACGAAGTGGCGCGATTGACGCATCGCAAAGAGTATCTGTTCCGAGTGAAAGCCGTCAACTCCATCGGAGAGTCCGACCCGCTCGAAGCGTCCAGGAGTATCGTAGCCAAAAACGAATTCGGTACGCGTTCTTACAGTTACGCGTACAAAGTCTCGTCTACAGCGCTTGGCTATTAATTAATCGATTTGTTTAAACGACTACAGACGAACCGGACGCGCCTGGAAGACCTCAGATCACGGACTGGGACAAAGACCACGTGGACCTGCAGTGGCCAGCGCCGGCTAACGACGGCGGTACTCCGATCACTGGCTACATCGTCCAGAAGAAAGAGAAGGGCAGTCCGTACTGGGTGAACGCGATTCACGTTCCACCGGACCAGACCAAAGCCACTGTTCCCGATTTGACGGAAGGACAGGAATACGAGTTCCGTGTGATCGCCGTTAATGCTGCCGGTCAATCGGAGCCGTCAGAACCGAGCGATCTCATCACTGCCAAACCTCGTTACCGTCAGTATCAAATGCTATTTTATTTACTACTACGTTTTCCTGGTTACTCGCTTATCAGAGAAGAATTTCACTTTAATCGAATCGGGTCGTGTGATTTCAGTGGCTCCGAAGATCAAGACTCCTTTACAAGACATTCGAATCAAGGCTGGTCTCATCTTCCACGTGGACATCGACTTTATCGGCGAACCGACACCGGAAGTCACTTGGACCGTAGGAAGCAAGGATTTGGAGACGAACCAGAGAACGACCGTGACATCGATCGGTTATCACACGATCGTACACACTGTCAATGCTCAGAGATCGGATTCCGGCTTGTATCATCTGTTGCTGAAGAACAGCAGTGGAATAGACGAAGGAAGCTTCCAAGTGATCGTGCTCGACAGACCAGGTCCGCCGGAAGGACCATTGGAATACGAAGAAATCACGAGTCAGTCAGTCACTTTATCGTGGAAACCACCTAAAGACAACGGTGGCAGCGAGCTCACGTGAGTAACGACGAATACATTTGATCACTTTAACGAACGGCAAGAAGCAATAGAGTAAATGAAATTGTTCTTCCATGCAGTGGCTACGTGATCGAGAAACGCGACTTAACGCACGGTGGTGGTTGGGTACCAGCGGTGACCCACGTTAATCCCAAGCAAACTCATGCCACGGTGCCCAGATTACTCGAAGGTACCACGTACGAATTCAGAATATGCGCGGAGAATCTTCAGGGACGCTCCGAGCCTCTCACCACCGATCGTTCGATCGTCGCCAAGAATCAATTCGGTAAGCTTTCGAGTTTCATACGAGCTATGTGCAAGCGTAATTTTACACTAGATTACCGATCATCGACCGACGTCGATCGTTGCAAATAAAGATCCGCGGATCTAATCATGCACACGCGGAAGGCGTATACTTACGTTGCGATCGTGTTTAGTTGTACCCGGACAACCTGGTAAGCCGGAATGCGTGGACGCGGACAAGGATCACATAAAGATCAAATGGACCGCGCCAATCAGCAACGGAGGATCCAAGATCATCGGTTACGACGTGGAACGTCGGGACCGCGCGACAGGTCGCTGGCTGAAGTTGACCAAGGAGCCAGCGAAGTACGCTGAGTACTACGACGACCACGTGACCGAGGGCCATCAGTACGAGTACCGAGTGACCGCGATAAACGCCGCCGGCGCGGGCAAACCTAGCGACACGTCCGCGGTGTTCATCGCGAAACCGATGAAAGAGAAACCCAAGTTGAATTTGGACGCGCTGATCGGGCGCAAGATTAAAGTACGCGCTGGAGAACCCATCAACGTGAACATCCCGCTGTCAGGCGCGCCCACTCCTACCATCGAATGGACCAAGGACGCGAAGCGTCTCATTGAGACTCTCAGAATATCGGTAAGCGCGCTCTTATCCATTCTCAATTGAGTACGAAAGATTCGTTCTCGCGCATCGAATCGGTAATGATCAGAGTACGTATACTCAGTGATGTATTTACAAATTTGAACGGATTCCAGACCGAGACGAAGACGGATCGCACCAATCTACTGGTGGAGAAGTCGGTCCGCGAGGACGGTGGAATCTACACGGTGACTGCGACGAACGAGTACGGAAAGGATTCGGCCGACATCGACGTGACCGTTGTGGACAGACCAGGACCGCCTCAAGGTCCGCTCCAATACACGGGCACGACCCAGGAGAGCGTGTCTCTGTCGTGGAACCGACCATTGGACGACGGTGGTTCGGACGTTACTAATTACATCGTCGAGGTCTCGGACTATGGAGCCGACAATTGGAGGCAGACACCTGGCTACTGTCCCAGGACGAGTTACATGGCGAAGGGACTCACCGAGGGTAAAAAATACGTATTTCGGGTACGAGCAGAGAACATGTACGGCGTGTCGGAGCCGTTGGAGGGTAAACCGATCATTGCCAAGAGCCCGTACGATCCACCGGATGCACCTAGTCAACCTGAGATTCTCGGCTACACGCCTAACAGCTGTAGTCTTTTATGGAACGCGCCGCTCAACACCGGTGGCAAGCCTATCACTGGTAATTTACGTCCGTTTCATATCCATTTCAGTTCGAACTATGAAACAAACGATCACTATTTCAATCGATTTCGCAGGATATTACGTGGAGAGACGCGAGAGAGGAGGCGAGTGGTTGAAAGTCAACAACTATCCCACTCCGAATACGACGTTCACCGTACAGGATCTTCACGAGGGATCCAAGTATGAATTCAGAGTGATCGCCGTTAACGAAGCTGGTCCTGGCAAACCTAGCAAACCCACCGAGCCTATCACCGCTGGCCATCAACGTCGTAAGTGTACAACCGCGCGAGATCCGTTCGATGGTCTGACGACAACGTCTCTGAACGAACGCGTCTCACATGAATTTTTTCACAGTGCGTCCAGACGCTCCCGAGCCACCGAAACCTGACAGGATCACGAAGGACTCGGTAACGCTGAGCTGGCGACCACCGCGAAACGACGGAGGAGCCAAGATCAGAGGCTACATCGTCCAGATGAAGCAGAGAGGTCAGGACGAATGGGACGACGTGAACGGCGCCTTGATACCGAGCAACGTGTACACGGTACCGAAACTGAAAGAGGGCGAGGAGTATCTCTTCAGGGTGATCGCGGTGAACGACGTCGGTAAAAGTGAGCCGAGCCGAGCCAGCAACCCGATCGTGATCGAAGAGCAACCTAACAAGCCCGTGATGGATCTCGGAGGAGTTCGCGACATCACTGTTCGCGCCGGTGAAGATTTCTCCATTCACGTGCCGTACATCGGTTTCCCCAAACCCACCGCCACTTGGTTCGCCAATGACGTGATCAAGGATGAAACGGATTCGCGCGTGCATCAACAATTGGGCGACGATTACGCGAGGTATCAATTTTTCTTTGCGCCCCGAGAGATGCGAAGATCATTTTCATCTCTCAGAGTGTTTCTCTGTTCCGTTTCACGTTTTACAAAATAAATCGAATTTGCTTTTGCAGTTTGGTGGTAAAGAACGCGAAACGTTCGGACGGAGGACAGTATCGCCTACAGTTGCGCAATTCTTCGGGCTTCGACACTGCCACGGTGAATGTAAAAGTTCTCGACCGTCCAAATCCACCTGTGAATCTCCATGCAGACGAATTCGGTGGAGATGCTCTGACGCTATTCTGGAATCCACCCAAGGACAACGGAGGCGCCGATATTACCAATTACGTCGTCGAGAGACGAGAACCAAAGGGATCATGGTCGAAGGTATGTGTGCCCGTGATGATTTACGTTTCATTCGACCCGATTTAAACTCTCGTACAACTTGTTCGTCTGCCCGTAGAAATTATTTGTACGACCTATCTTTATCTACTTATCTAACTATTTATTCGTCTGTCTATCTGTACAGGTGAGCAGCTACGTGACGACACCGTTCGCCCGAGTCAGAAATCTGACAGTGGGAAGCGTGTACGAATTCCGAGTAATGGCTGAGAACCAATACGGCACCTCGGATCCCGTGACCACGATAGATCCGATCAAGGCCAGGTATCCATTCGACCCGCCGGGAGCACCTGGAGCTCCGAGAGGTGTCGAAACAACGGAAGACAGTATCACAATCACTTGGACCAAGCCCCGTCACGACGGAGGATCTCCTATCCTTGGATACGTGATCGAGAAACGTCTCCTCAGCGAGGACAAATGGGTAAAAGCTACTCCGTCTCTGGTTCACGAAACCACCTACAGGTAACATCTGCTTCTCTCGTCTGTTCGTTAGAAGGGCAAAGCTCAGATTCGTTCATTTTCAGAGTGACCGGTCTCATCGAGAATCGCGATTATGAGTTCCGCGTCGCGGCTGAAAATGCAGCTGGTCGCGGACCATGGAGCTCGAACTCGGAGGTCATCCGAGCCAGTGCTCCGGCATGTGAGTATTCCGATTTCAGATCGAAAAAATCAAAATAGACTCGATGAATACTGATCAACTTTATGTCTACCTTTTTTATTTCCAGTCGCACCGAAGATCACGTCGGATCTCAGCATCCGTGATATGACGGTGATAGCCGGAGAACCGTTCACGATAACGGTTCCGTTCACGGCGAACCCGAAACCGAGACCAAGCTGGTCGATCAACGGTGAAGAAGTCCTCGTAGGAGACAGGATCAAATTCGAAACAACGGACATTGCTTCGCAGTTCATCAACAAGAAAGCGAAGAGATCCGACACAGGAAATTACACAATCTACCTGACCAATACCGTTGGCACGGATTCTGCTTCGTGCAAAGTTCTCGTCGTCGGTACGCACAGACACGTTTCGTGGCATCGATCAATGCGAATCATTTGGAATTAATTAAGATTGTTAGAAGGGAAATGAAAACGATGATTCTCTTCCGCAGATAAACCGTCTCCACCGCAAGGACCGCTCGACATCTCTGACATAACTCCGGAAACTTGTACATTGTCCTGGAAACCACCGTTCGACGACGGTGGCTCTCCCGTTACAAATTACGTCGTCGAGAAATTGGACCCGGCTGGCGTAAGTCATTTTCATTATAAATAGACCGTGGAATTTTTCGTAGTACGGAAAATAAAATGAAATGATAAATAATAATCTAATTCCGATTACATGATACGACGTTTGTACTTCTTTCACAGTATTGGGTGAAGCTGAGCAGCTTCGTTAGAAACACGCACTACGACGTGATCGGGTTGGAACCGAACAAGAAGTACAACTTCCGCATCCGAGCGGAGAACCAATACGGAGTCTCGGAGCCGCTGCAAGCGGACGAACCCATCACCGCCAAATTCCCATTCACCGTTCCCGATCCTCCGGGACAGCCTCGCGTGATCGACTGGGACACCTCCAATGCGACTGTGGTCTGGACCAGACCGATATCCGACGGTGGATCCCGAGTGCAAGGGTACAAGATCGAGTTCCGAGATCCCGCGGACGACGCTACTTGGCGAGTGGCAAACGACTACTTGGTCAAGGATACTACTTATATCTGCTACGGGCTGTTAGCGGGACACGAATACGAATTCCGCATACGCGCCAAGAACGCGGCCGGTTTCAGCAGGCCGAGTCCGCCTTCGGCACCGTTCAAACTGAAGAGCAAGTTCAACGTGCCTTCGCCGCCGGGAACGCCGCAAGTGACCAAGGTCGGAAAGAACTACGTCGATCTGAAATGGGAAGCACCGATTTCCGACGGCGGCAGCCGTATCACCGGCTACGTGATCGAGAAACGCGAGGTCGGAAGTGCGATTTGGATCAAGTGCAACGAGTACAATGTCACGGACACGGAATACACGGTTCTTCATCTAATCGAACGCGGCGATTACGAGTTCAGAATATTCGCCGTGAACGCCGCGGGAAGGTCCGAGCCGAGCTCGTGCACCACTCCCGTGAAGATCTGCGAGGTGGAAGGTGGAGAGAAACCAGAGTTCGTAAGACCTTTACCTATCTCGACGAGCGTGCCGCTCGGAAAAACTTTGGTGCTCGAATGCGAGGCGGTCGGCAAGCCATTGCCGACAGCCAGGTGGCTGAAGAACGGAAGAGAGATAACGGTAGGCGGTCGATTCAGAACGGAGGCTTTCGACGGTACCTACAGGCTCGTGATAACGGAAGTGACGGACACGGACAACGCGGATTACAGTTGCCAGATCTCGAACCCTCTTGGCCTAGCTACGTGCACGGGTCGCGCGAAGATCGGCTCGCCGCCGCGCATCGAGCGAATGCCAGACGTTTTATACCTGGCCGAGGGCGACAACACCAAGATCAAGATCTATTACAGCGGCGATCAACCGATGGACGTGGTACTGAAGAAGGACGGACGGAAACTGGAAGAGACGACGCACGTCAAGTACACCGTGTTCGACGAATATCTGATCATCTTCATAAAAGACATCCAGAAGGACGACGAGGGTACGTACGACCTGTCGATCTCGAACGACAGCGGCAGCGTGAGCGGCTCGTTCCATGTGGTCGTCACTGGTCTCCCCGGACCGCCGACCGGACCTCTCGACATCACCGATATCGACAAACATACCTGCACTCTGTCCTGGCATCCGCCGAAATTCGATGGCGGCCTCCGAGTCACTCACTACGTCGTCGAACGTCGCGACGTCAGTCATACGCATTGGATCACCGTATCCTCGTTCTGCAAAGACTGCACATTCATGGTACAGGGTCTGGCGGAGGGACAGGAGTACCTATTCCGCGTGATGGCCGTGAACGAGAACGGTATGGGTCCTCCGTTGGACGGAGCGAACCCGATAAAGGCCAAAGCGCCATTCGATCCTCCAGGTCCACCGGGAACACCGAAGGTGACGGAAGTCGGTGGAGATTTCGTGAATCTCTCGTGGGAGAAACCGGAATCGGACGGAGGCTCGAAGATCCAAGGATACTGGATAGACAAACGCGAGGTGGGCAGCCAAACCTGGCAGCGCGTGAACGTAGCGATTTGCTTGCCAACGCAGATCAACGTGAGCAACCTGATAGAGGGAAGGCAGTACGAGTTCCGCGTATTCGCTCAGAACGCCGCGGGTCTCGGCCCGGAATCGAAAGCTTCGACGTCCGTGAAGATCACGGATCCGCAAGCTGCCAAACCTCCGGAAGTGATCCAACCTCTGCACAAGGTCAACTGCGTGCAATATCACAACGCGCAGTTCGTTTGCAAGATCGTGGGTATTCCGAAGCCGACGATTACCTGGTTCAAAGGCGCCCGGGAGATCGTGAGTGGGTCTCGATACAACATCTACTCCGAGGGCGACACGCACACGCTTATAATTCACGACGTATTCGGAGAAGACGCGGACGAGTACGTCTGTCGCGCGGTGAACAAATGCGGAGTGAAATCCACGAAGGGAGAGCTTCTAATCAAGACCCCACCGAAATTAAATGTGCCGCCGAGGTTCCGAGACACCGCATTCTTCGACAAGGGCGTGAACGTCGTGATCAAGATCCCGTTTACTGGATACCCGAAGCCGAAGATCACTTGGGTCAGGGAAGGAGAGACGATCGAGTCCGGAGGACACTACACCGTCGAGGCGAAGGAACGGCACGCTGTGCTCACGATTATAGACGGCAGCCGCATCGATTCCGGACCGTATCGTATTACAGCGGAGAACGATCTTGGACAAGACACGGCAATCATCAAGATCCAGATCAGCGACAGGCCAGATCCGCCCAGGTTCCCGCAAATCGACAACGTGGGACACGATTCGTTGGCCCTCAGCTGGAAACCGCCAGTCTGGGACGGTGGCAGCAACATTACCAATTATCTCGTGGAAAAACGAGAACATCCGATGACCAGCTGGATCCGAGTAGGAAACACCAGGTTCTGCTCGATGGCAGTGACCGGGCTCAGTCCGGGACACCAATACGACTTCCGAATTTGCGCGGAGAACATTTACGGCCGCTCGGATCCGAGCGAAGTGACACCGTTGATCACGACCAAGGGTACGGTCAAACGAGAGTTCAAGCAGAAGGAGTACAAGGTGGATGAGACCGGAAAGAAGATCCGCGGACGTAGCGACGAGAAACCCAAGGACTACGATCAATTCGTGTTTGATATCTACAGCAAATACGTGCCGCAGCCGGTCGAGATTAAGCATTTCTCGGTCTACGACAGATACGATATCCTCGAGGAGATCGGAACCGGAGCGTTCGGCGTGGTGCATCGCTGCCGCGAACGAGCGACAGGAAACATTTTCGCAGCCAAGTTCATTCCCGTTTCCCACGCGATGGAGAAGGAGCTCATCAGGAAGGAAATCGACATAATGAATCAACTCCATCATCCGAAGCTGATCAATCTCCACGACGCCTTCGAAGACGACGACGAGATGGTTCTCATTTTCGAGTTGTAAGTTACTATTGTCTCACCGCATCGAATTATCACATCACGGATACCTGATGAAAATGGCGATATTTGTTGTTTTAGCCTGTCCGGTGGAGAACTGTTTGAGAGGATCACGGCCGAAGGTTACACAATGTCCGAGGCCGAGGTGATCAATTACATGAGACAGATATGCGAGGGCGTCAAGCACATGCACGAGAAGAACATTATACACTTGGGTAACGACTCTCTTCTCCCTCGTCTTTCTGTCTTCTCTTCGCTATGATTTCTCTTATACGTGGTTTCTTTCGTTTTACTTGCAGACATCAAGCCAGAGAACATCATGTGCCAGACGCGCACCAGCACCAACGTAAAACTGATCGATTTCGGATTAGCTACAAAGCTCGATCCGAACGAAGTAGTAAAGATCAGTACAGGCACGGCGGAATTCGCTGCACCAGAGATTGTCGAACGTGAACCGGTCGGCTTCTACACGGATATGTGGGCTTGCGGTGTCTTGGCCTACGTTCTGTAAGTTTAAGGATATATTGGCTATACAGTCAATTCCAAAAGTTTATGTACCTTAGAAAAACGCATTTCCTATAATTAAAAAGAAATCAGACATCGGAAGAACAATGCTAATAATAAATAGCTACGTGCCAAAAATTATAGAAAGGAATATCCAATTAATTATTGACATCGAGACTCTGAAGAACGTGAAAGCATGCGACTGGGACTTTGATGAGGAAGCATTCCGTTACGTCTCCGAGGAGGGCAAGGATTTCATCAGACGATTGCTCGTCAAGAACAAAGAGTACGATCTTGCTTCCTATTTTTTACCATCTGTCCATTTATCCATCTCTTGCTGTCGGAAACTAAACGGACCTCTCCGTTCGTGTCGTAATAAGAATAATAATTACAACGTATCGCTGCTAGGAAACGCATGACCGCGCACGAGTGTCTCCTCCACCCATGGCTGACCGGCGACCACAGCGATCGCACTACGCCGATCGCAGCCAGCCGATACCTGAACTTCAGGGACAGGCTACGAGCCAAATACGAGGACTGGGATAAATACGTCCTTCCCATTGGCCGACTATCCGAATACTCTTCCCTCAGGAAACTGTTAATCGAGAAATACAGGATCTACGATTCCTGCTTCGGTAAATTTGCCATACCCTGATTCGCTTCCGATCGAATTTTATTACACCGCGATCCATTCGCGACGAGACGGAGAACTGATTCGATTAATCATTGCTAGATCGGCGGCAAGCGGCGCCCAGGTTCGTGATCAAACCTACCAGCGCGTTCGCCTACGAGGGCCAGAGCGTGAAATTCACGTGCCGCGTGATCGCGATCGCCGCACCGACTCTAACATGGTTCCACAACAACCAGGAGCTTCGACAGTCGGTGAAATTCATGAAACGTTACCACGGCGACGATTACACGTTCATCATCAACAGAGTCAAGCTGGAGGACAGAGGAGAATACGTGATCAGGGCAGAGAATCACTATGGTTACAGGGAGGAGGTCGTGTTCCTGAACGTGCAACGTACGTTTCAATCGTTTGCTCTGCAAACAGCAGAGGAACACGATTTTATCTATCCTACTGATTTCTGTTTCTGATTTCTATCTCGCAGCGTTGCCAGTGGATATTCCAAAATACAGGCCAGAACTGCACCCGGTCCGAAGGAGGGAACCTCTCGGTTACAACGTCTGGCTAGAGACGATCGAGTCAGCTCCGTCCTTCACCTTCTTGCTCAGACCTCGTGTGATTCAAGTCAGGCAAACGTGCAAACTGCTCTGCTGCCTCGCTGGCAACCCACCACCCACGGTCAAATGGTACAAAGATAAAGATGAACTCTCGAAGCATCACTACCCGATGACACACTCTGACGGTGTCGTTACCATGGAAATAATCGACTGCAAGCCGGGAGACAGTGGAAAGTATCGGTGCGTCGCGACCAACAAACACGGGAAAGATGAGACCAGCTGCGTGGTCATAGTGGAAGGTACGATCTTGAGATTTTGTTGTTTCAAAGAAATTGGAATAACGACTGCGACGACCGAGTTTCACGCGACACAAGTTTCGCAGCAAAGAATAGTCAATGAACGTTTGTTTCTAGGCACCGGAGAAACCGAGGAGCAAGTTAAATTAGCGCACGACCTCCTACATTCCGGAGGTAGAAAGATATGAGAGTGATAGTTGTATACCCCCTGTTTTCATTCACGGTCCTTGATAGACTAGATATACTGACTTTTAATTTAATTGTAGATCACCCAAAATGAATGATTTCCCTGATTATCCCGTACTAGGACTAACTGATTACCCCGTGATCGTGGTTTTATCGTTAGTTGGCTCGCCACCACCGAATTAACAATTACCCCAACAACGCGCCACAAGTGGTCGCGTGCTTCAGTGCGAAATGAAAATTGACAGGAGAATAGAGACACGTTATTCATTTTGCAGATCGAAGATTTATCGAGCAACCGCTGAAACCTGCACCACCGCCGATCGTGACGGTGCACAAATCCGGTGGATACAGCGGATACAGTTCTACCACGACGCAGGGTCACAGTAGCTCTAGCTACAGTAGTTCAAATATTAAACACAACAGTTCTTCATCTTACAGGGTAAGCGTGAGAAGAAAAAGCTATTTTACGAGTATACATTTTGGAACTATATGTATAAAATGACGACGATATCTAATGATCTCGTATCCGTCAGGCCACGGAATCCAGCAGCGTGTCGGACAAACGAAGCACGAAGAAGTACGGTCTCGACTCCACCGGTAGCCCATCTCGTTCCAGGAATACAACCAAAGAGTTGGCTTGTAAGTAAAAAAGAAGAAAAAGAGAAAAATTGCTAATTGCACGATGTGACTAAACACCGAATATCGATTTATAGATCCACCGGACGATTCGATGCGAGCACCGAAGTTCACGAAGGAACTGAGCGATCTGACGATCAACGATGGAGAACAGTTGGAGCTGAACGTGAACGTCGACGGAGATCCCGAGCCGCAAGTTACCTGGTCGAAGAACGGCAAGGTAAGCGTGTGGAAGAAATGAATACTCGAATCGCACTCGCATTGAATTTAAACGTGGAAATTTTGAATTTTGTTTAGACTCTGCGCTCGTCAGAGATCGTCAGCTTAAAGTACAAAGGCGGGGTGGCCACCCTCGTTATCAACGAGGTGTTCCCCGAGGACGAGGGCGAGTACAAGTGCCAAGCGACTAACAGCGTCGGCACGGTGACTACATCTTGCAGATTAACGGTGAAACGTAAGTGAAAATGACGAAAACAATACGATATGGAAAAGAGGAAGGTTGATTGAACGTTGCACGCGGATTTTCAGCGATGGCGGGCGCAGCAGCCAAGAAGAAGACCGACGACAAGCCGCCAAAGATCGTAGACCACTTGACGAGCATGTTCGTCAAGGACGGAGAATCCGTCCTTCTGAGTTGTCGAATAATCGACGCGAAAAAGTTCGACGTTGTGTGGCTTCACAACAATAAAGAGATCAAGCCCAGCAAGGACTTCCAATACAGCAGCGAAGCTAATATCTACAAATTGAACATTGCCGAGATATTCCCCGAGGATTCCGGCACGTACACCTGCGAGGCGTTCAACGACGCAGGAGAGAGTTTCTCGTCGTGCACATTAAACGTGCTTGGTAAGTATCATTATATATTCGGAACGGCCGTGTATAACGATTCGACGATCAGAGTCGAGTATTCACATTTCTCAATTGGAACTTTAATGATTGCGTGATCATAGTCGCAAACGAGGAACCGAAGAGTCCAGTCTTCACGACATTCCCGCAATCCGCAACGATAAGCGAAGGCGAATCGGTCACGTTCGTATGCAAGACAGAAACTGCCCCTCTGAAAGGTAAGATGCGCGTCAATTTACACGCGTGCATCGCGTGTTCGTACAATATAGTGTACTTATGCGTCGTGTTCTGTTGTAGTAACGTGGTTGAAAGATGGAAAAGCGATCCCGGAATCTAGCAGCAGGTACCTATTCAGTTCGGACGGTGACAAATCGTTCGAGTTACGTATAAAAGCGTGTACGGCCGGCGACGTAGGTCAATACGTGGCACGCGCAATCGGCAAGAAGGGCGAGACGAACGCTGCCTTCGCCCTCAACGTTACCGGTGCCAACGAGTGATGTTTCATGAAACCGTTGCTCGCGCGTCGTCGCGCGAATACAATTACCGCTACAGGCACACACCAGGTTGGCCCGCATCTACTCGTCCCGTCCTCTGCTACCAATTTTTTGTTAACCAATGACCCCTACTATGAACGAACCCTACTACTGACTGGCTGACTTCCTACTCTCTTTTCAGCTTTTCTCTAGCCTCGGCAGACAGACGGACGAACGGACGAATGGACGAACGGACGAACGGACGGACGGACGGACGGACGAACGGACGAACGAAATAGATGAACGGGGAAAATCGTGCAAACAGAAAAAATGTTGCCGAAACTATTTTATCTGCACGAGTTGGAAAACTATCGTACTTTATATGTAAATTAACCAGGAACGCTCTACGTATTTATTTGTTTATGTGCTTATCGTACCGCAAACGTTGCGTTATATGTGGCAAGGGGTAACGGAAGGATCCGAGGCGTTTTCGGCAACGATTACGGATAGCACGCGCGCGAACACGCTAATTCTTCGAGCTTTACCCGCGGTATACGACACGTACATGCGATAGTAGACGCGACGAGCCAGCACACGCGACTCGATCGCGCAGAACGGCAGTGTACATGGCAGTACAATGTATAGTAATATGATGGTATGACGACCAAAGAAACGGCCTTTCCCTATTCTACACAGTTACGATAATCGATCATAACATAATAAGAACAAGACGAGCAAGGTAGCCGCCAGCATCCTCATAATATAAACATAAAGAACGCATATTCCTTACCTTGCGGTCGGTGTGTGGATTATCGGGACTGGGAAAGGATCGACGCTGCCGACACAAACATCCTTGTTTCATGTAATCATTGTCGCGTTATACATGTTTGAAGACTGCTTCCGTAAAAGAATTTCAAATAAAAGATGACCCAAAGATACTCATGCAAGTGGCTCATTTATTTTCTTCGCCTTTAAAAATAATACAAAAACTTATAACTTGACCATAAATTAATTACTAGCAATCTACGTGAGTGTATCAATTTTCGACGGTATCGTACAAACTATCTGGATCTATGAGATCAAAACAATTGCCTTTCGGAACAAAAATATCGGTGAAATCATTATTTACCTCAGTGTGTATATGCAAACACAGATCCTCATCGCGTGGAACGATCGTCGTCATGTTAGAACTTAGGCCGTCCAGTATCAGGCGCGCGGATCTTACGCAGAGATTGTAACGAGTATTGGTGCTGTTTAGCGTAATCGAAATCTCTCGTATCTCCTCTAACTGATCGTCGTAGGGTATCGGCCTGTGTTCCACGTTGTTCACTGAACAGTTTTCTTGCTCGCAAGCAGACTCGACAGTAATTCTCGAGAGCGTCGTCTCGCCCGAATGATTGATGGCTTGATGAAAACAGTATCGCAGCAGTGTTGTTAGTATGGGAAATATATGGATAATCGAGGTCGATCGTATTTTTGTGGTATTGTATATTCACCGTCTACGAGCAACGTTGTCTCGCGCATAAGGAGGACAGATGAATTCGAAAAATTCATTGGTATACTAAGGAGATGCGATTGCGATCCATCATTGGTAAAAAAATAGACGTACAGCGCTGATTTGAGAAAAAATAACGCCCCGTTTGCAACGCAATGCGGGGGTACATTGATAAAAGTTTCCAAAATCCTTTCACCATCTTCCCATCTACCTGAAATTCACCACGTTGTCCTCGTTTGATTTCGATACGTTTCAACCCCGTTACTACCCTGTTTGCGATGGCGAAAACTCAATGTCAAACCTGTCTGTATATCGAGGATATCGACCGACTTTAACTGCAACCTATATTTTCCTACGCCACCGACAAGAACCAAATTGTTTCCGAGAAATGCTGCGATCATGTGCCTTCTCGGGGACGGCAATGTTGCTTGATAATACCACTTCTTAGATATAAGGCAATAACGTAAAATTATTTGATTAAATTTGCCAGTTCCAAAACCTGTCTCACCGCCGACAAGGTATATACTGAAACCTATATGTACATACGTCGGATGAACGCTGCTAATTTTCTTAAACGCACACTTGACAACAAGGCATACCTTTAGCAATAAATTGCATTCCAACTAAATGTTTTACAAATTCTGGTACATTTATAAATTTCTGGCCACTATCATTCCAAATGTACACATACGCAGTTTTGTCGGTATTTTCCTTACAACGCTGCTGATTACCAATTCGGTAAACGACGGACCCATGTAGTCTCTTTCTTTTTTTCTGGGAACGTACCACGTCTAAAGTCTAGAACAAGTAAATCGACTCTCACACACCATTGTATTTGGCAGCGACAAGACACATAAAACGATTGACCATTACCAAATTATTATATTTCGACCACTTGTCTGTTACACAATTCGTATCGATCGCAGGGATACTTTTATTTACATTATTTATTAGTCGAGTAAATTGATCCTTGGACAGTCGAACGACCGATTCGGTAGGAAGTTCTGTGAAACGATCCAAACAAACGGACATACAAATATCCCGCAATACCTTTACATTCAATTCCTCTGCCAATAACCATACATCAATCACTTTTCCTGGTAGTAACCAGTTTAAGGCTATAACGTCTACGATATCGCAAGTCAATTCGTCAGCCAAAAACAAAACGCTTAGTTCCAGTAGATTTAATAGTTCTGCGAAACGACGGTTTGCAAACTTTTCCATTGAAACTTTTAGGCGATTATGACAAATATCGGCGCAACTGTCGTCGTGAACCCATTCAATAAAATTCTACAAAGCAAAATTCATTTACGACAACAATTGGATGCCGGCGACCTGTTGCACCCAATGAATACATCCAACATGGAAATAACCTTCAAAGTGTGTAAGCAAATGTTGTAATTGATGATGTGTTCTTCCTTACGAGAATCATTAAAATTAGGAGATAAGAGAGACTCGAAGTAACGGCTCTTCTTCTCAACTTTTTGTTTATTCACCTTGAACCGTTTGTTCTTGAGAATTAAAGACACGTATCCCACCATTATCGTCGGCTACGGTGTTACGGTGGATTACAGGCGATTACAGGTGATCACCAGGAGGGTGATACTCTTGTAGGAGGATTGTTATTTCCACTATCACTCATTATTATAGTCTCACTTTCAATAACTTTCACGACTCTTACTGACTCTATTACTCCATGATGACTCCCACTGACTTACTCAGGTGCTGCCATCAAAACAAGTTATAACCTCTGGTTCTAACCTAACTTAACCAATAACCATGGACCTGTCAATAACCGCATCTCTGATCTGAACGTAAACAACATGGCGGATGATGGCGAATAAATGCAATAATCGCATATAGTACTCGTACTCAGTAGTGCTACACGTAGAATACATCGGTTGATAAACCAAGTTTTTAACTATGCACCGTCGTCACGGTCACATCATTTTTATTTACATGTAATTAGGCAAAGTGGTCGTCTGTAAAAGTAAAGGAGGCAAAGTGGACGAGAGTTGTTCAGGCCTGAACAATGTCGTCGGAGAAGGTGGGTTTAGATCACTGTCTGGGAAACATTTTAATCTATAAATAGCCATGCTAGACTATCAATTAGTGATGCGTAAAATATTTCGGCACACAGGTTCTTTATCAATTGTATCAACCTCATGGTACTGGTACCGTGTACATTTCTTGGCGTCCTGGCAACAGTACTCATTTAGCAACAACTGGATATGATTCCTCGGTCGCTATTTTCGATAGACAAGGCGATTTACAGGAACGAATTCAAATTTCTGGTTTATGCACTGGGTTTGGTTGGGATTCCGATGGAGATCTGATGGCTGTCATATCAGAAAATTCATCTGCCATCATTTTATGGGATGCAACGACAGGAAAGAAATCGCAGATAGATGCAGGTGTAAGAGATGGATTGACATGCCTGATATGGGCAAAGAGGACTTGTTTGTTAGCAGTTGGGACACAGAAGGGAAATTTGATACTTTACGATCATATAAATGCTAGGTAAACACTCTGTTTGTATCTGAGTGAATCTGAAAAAGTGGGAAGATAAACAGTATTATATGGATGTGTGCTGCTCACTACTTTACAGGAGAGTACCGATCTTGGGAAAACATAAGAAAAAGATAACTTGTGGTGCTTGGTCCTACGAGGGACTTCTTGCTTTGACAAGCGAAGATAAAGTCTTGACTATTAGCACAAGCGATGGAGATACGAAACGGGAGATACCTCTTCAAGGTGACGCGTCTGATATTCAATTTAACGAGATGAAGATGGACCATAGAGTCGGTGGTGAAAATACAGTACGATCAATTGTCACTTGGTTCCTGGTCCCTGATGAGTGGGGGGATATCGATTAATTTATTTGTCTGTTCTGCCCTAGGTATCGCTAATCATCAGTAAAACTACTTTGTTCTTGTACAACATTCTGGATCCAGAGAATCCGATTGAATTAGCTTTTCAAAAACGTTATGGATTCATCGTTACATACAAATGGTAGGCGCGACGACGGTACATGTGTTCGTCAAAGTGTAGCAATGATTCTATTGCGGTTACATCCTACGATATGTTCTGTGTGCTCTAGGTATGGAGATGGGTACATTTTAGTTGGATTTGAAACTGGCTATTTTACAGCGATATCTACGCATATTAAGGAAGTTGGTCAGGAATTGTTTCAAGTGAAAAATCACAGAGATTCGTTAACAGATTTGGCAATAAATCAAGTAATAGGAAAAATTGTTACGTGCGGAGATAATACTATAAAAATACACAATTTACAAAATTTGGAGGAAACTGAGAAATTGATCACGATAAGCGAAGGGGACGGTGGGATCAGTACGGTGGAATGGTCGATGGATGGTACAATGCTAGCAGCTGTCACTTGCAGTGGCAACGTTCTAGTTTACCTGATACAGATTCCAAAATTAACTAGCATTTATGGAAATAGAATTGCCTTGCTTACCAGCTTGACAGAAGTAACAGTTCATCTCTGTACGTTGGACAAGGTACATGTCGATCACGATCAAAAAGGTTTCCGGCAATGGACAACGCGGCAAACTGAATAATAGACAATTGTTATTGTAGGAGAAACCGCAACCAATAATAATTAATACTATAATAGAACCGTCGGTGATAGCGGTAGGTCCGTTGCACGTGGCAGTAGGGCTGAATAACAGAGCATTGTTCTGGGATATATCGGACGATCGTTATGATATTACAGAACACTTTGAAAGAGATTATCTAGCCACGATAGACAGTATACGATTAAACGAAGCTTACGTATCAGTTTTATTTGATGGCAAATTGCAATTACACTCGGTAACACACATACACACACAAGTATCACTCGACGTCGATACGTTAAAATGTTTCACTGTTCTGTTCCGTTGCAGATCAAAGTGGATCAGGATAAATTAACCAAATATGGGAAAGATACAAAAATGTTTCCCGGCTTGAGCACTACAGACCGCTTTAAAATAACCTGCCATGCCCTTGGTAGTGACTTTTTAATTTACGGTACCGATGTAAGTTTTTCACACAAGATTTGTCGTTTCAAGATACATTACCAAGATAACTAACTAATTAACCATTTATCTAATACCGATTTCGTATCTCGTTCAGATGGGCCATGTAATCTATTTTAATCTAGACGTATTTAATCAGTCTACCGAATATCTGCATGAGAACGGTATACAGGAAATCTATGCAGACGCAAATGGAACGCAATTGTGCTTTGTAGATAACAAATTTGACGTTTATTTGTACAATCCCGTGTACGAAGTCATTTTACAAGTTTCCGATTGCCCGGACTCTGTTCAGGGTGTGATTTGGGATCAGAATATTTTCGAACGTAACATATTTGCCGTTTACAATAAAAATGTTATTACTACGTACATATTTGTAAAATATTCTATCGAAGGTGAGACTAACGATTATGTTAATAATTGTCAGTAGTTCTACTATTTGAACACACATATTTTTCGTGCAAAACAGGTGAGAACATTCTGAAAATAACCACGATGAAATTACCATCGGAATCGTTACCGTTGTTGATGTATTCTGGAGAATTGACATTGTCTTCGGCAAGTAACAGACTGACGCAGATCACGTTATCGTCTCACGAAGATGTAGGAAATATCGTGGATGCCACGAAAACGAAGCAAGTGTTGGAAAATCAAATACTTTGCAGGAGGTGAATACATGCCGTTTTTTTATTACGGCGACAGGATCGTTCCCTGTATGTCTGCCCATCTCGTTCTTTGTATCAGATTTCGACAAGCATGGACTACGTGCGAAAGAATTAACGAAAAGGAATCATGGTTGAAACTAGGAGAGAGTAGCATCGCCAGTTTAAACGTTGATTTCGGTACACATATATTATTCGATCTCTCGGGATCGCAAGTATACGTCGACGACATCGAAGAACGGTGGAATTCTAGAAATCTATTTTATTCTCTCTCTTTCTCTGCGTTATAGCCATTCGAGTGTATCGCCACTTAGAAGATGCTTCGATGGTTTGGGCTTTGGAAAAAATGGAGAATATCGATGAATTGCCGTTGTTATGCGGACACGCGTGCATCTTGCTCGGTGATTATAATCGGGCAGAAAAATTTTTCTTACAATCATCAGAACCGGTACAAGCCTTATATTTAAGGAGAGATCTAATGCAATGGGAGCACGCGTTAAACTTGGCCCACAAATTAAAGGCTGATGAAATTCCTTTCATCGCTAGAGAATATGCTCAACAGTTAGAATTCACGTGAGCATGTATAACGTTAAACAAAACTATTTGGAGTACCGCGCGATTGCACACAGGTATTGAAATCGTGAAATAATTTTAGAGGTAATTATCCAAAAGCATTGACAAATTACGAACGCGGATTAGTAGACATCATAAAGAGTGCATCCAACATGCCACCGCCGCATGTGCATCGAAATCTGTGCCTAGCTGGAATCGCGAGGATGTCCATCAGATGCGGCGATAGCAGAAAAGGCGTAAACATAGCTATGGACAGCGACAGTTCGAGGCAGCTGCGAAGAGAATGCGCAGAGATATTGGAATCGATGAAGCAATTTAACGAGGCTGCGATACTGTACGAGAAAGCCGAATATTTCGACAAAGCAGCTTCCGCGTATATAAAATTGAAGAATTGGCAGAAAGTTGGACAGCTTCTACCGCAAATTTCATCTGCCAAAATTAACATACAGTACGCTAAAGCGAAGGAAGCCGAAGGTAAATACGAGGACGCGGCGAAAGCGTACGAGACTGCGAAGGACTACGAGAACATAATACGAATAAATCTGGAGCATCTGAACAATCCAGCGCGAAGCGTCGAAGTGGTGCAACAAACGAAAAGTGTAGAAGGTGCTAAAATGGTCGCAAAATATTTTCAGAGGATGAACGATTATAATTCGGCGATCAAATTCTTGATCTTGTCGAATTGCCACGAGGAAGGATTTCAATTGGCTAATCAACATGGGAAAATGGAATTGTACGGAGAAATTTTGATAAACACTATCGAGGGCGAGGAGAATGCACGGAGGGAAGACTTTAAAAGTCTCGCGGTCCATTTCGAATCGCAGAAAAATAATTTTTTAGCTGGGAAGTATTACTTCCATGCTAAAGAATATCAGAAAGCATTGCGGCATTTGTTGAAAGCTGCGCAATTGGTGTCGGACGAAAACAAAGTTCTTTCGTTGGCGATCGACACGGTTGCTTCTTCGAAAGATGACAAGCTAGCAAATCAGCTGATTGACTTTTTACTAGGCGGAGACGGACTACCGAAGGTAATGTGGGATACAGGGAATTTCGTTAGGTATTACTATCATTGAATTTAGACGACTTAACTTACAATCAGTACATTTTCCAATCCCGTGCAGGAACCGAAATACCTGTTTCGTTTGTACATGGCTAGAAAGCAGTACAAGGAAGCAGGGAAAACGGCAATTATAATTGCAAACGAGGAACAAGTTAATGGTACGATTTGTAAACTGTTTGAATAAACATTCTTGTAATGTAATGTAACGTAATCGCATTTCACAGGTAATTATAGAAACGCTCATGATGTTCTCTTCGGTATGTATCAAGAACTGAAAAGGAATAAGATCAACATACCCTTGGAGATGCAAAATAATTTAAGACTGTTGCATTCATACATTCTCGTCAGGCTTCACGTAAAAAAGAACGATCACTTGCGCGGTGCTCGTATGTTGATAAGAGTGGCGAATAACATATCGAAATTTCCATCACGTCGGTAAAAGATGTATAGTTTGAATTGCATTGAACGCAGAGAACCTTCGGACATTGATCGTAATGATGATTTGAATTTGTAGATATCGTTCCAATTTTGACGTCCACCGTGATAGAATGTCAAAGAGCTGGATTGAAATACGCAGCGTTCAATTTTGCCGCTATATTAATGCGTCCAGAATATAGAAATCAGATCGACCCTAAATACAGTAAAAAGATCGAAGCGATCGTGAGAAAACCGCCAAAAGCGAAAGACAGCGAACTCGAGGACGAACCGTTGACTCCGTGCCCATACTGCAAGAGTAAATTAGCAGAGACCGAAATCACTTGTGACAAGTGCAAGAACACGATACCATTCTGTATAGCTACAGTCAGTTTTGCGCTCGCATCTCTACATTTTATTCAAATTCGACATTAGTTTTTTTAAGGACGGGGCGATATTAATCGCACGATCATTTTCAGGGTCGGCATATCGTTGAAGATGATTTTACAGCGTGTCCGCGATGCGATTTTCCTTGTATAAGGACCGAATTCTTAAGGTATGTGTACATGTATATCACATCTTTGACAATGGATACACATTTAATTTTGATCGAATCAGGATCATCGAATCGGAGGGAACGTGTCCGATGTGTTCCGAAAAAGTAGACGGCAATATGGTTTCGTCTACGCTCGACATCGGCCCTTATCTGAGTTTCCCAGAAGCAACAAATTCTCAGTAAAAATTGCTTTGCTCATTTAACAATCAATCAAGTGATTTAGTAAGAATATGAAATCGGTGCCGTCCAACATCAAGTACAACCGACAGTTGCGAGTACAAGTAGTTTGCGTCTTATAAAAGATAGCTTTATAGGATATTTATTAAATTTGTGCACGAATTGAATAATGCTCACGGAGAGAATTATCATCAACAATGTCGTCTCAATAAACTAGACTCAAGCAATTATGACTACTGATTCAATTTCTCTTGATTTGTTACTTGTAAATGGAACGATACGTATAATACTAACAATCTTGCAAAATCCTAATGTCTTATGCCGCGCTTTTATTCAGAGCTGTGTCGTACATGCATATTTTTGTTATATAAGCTTGGTGTGTCTACACATATCCTCTGTCTCGACATTGATAAGAAAAATCGACGGTTAATGTGGTGTGCGTAAATTAAAACACATGTTATCAAGATTCCTGCGCGCGCGCGCGCGCACACACACACACACAACAATTACACACGGAAACGTATGTACAAAGATGACAGCATGGCATGACTTTGAAAAATTCAACGTTAACACGCAGTATTTCTTTCAGCGATCGTCGATAAACTAACATCATTTCTCTCAATTTGTGTTCAATTGAAAAGAATCGTTTCTCCAAGTCGTAAATAAAATTGATTTTGAAAACAAACATCTCATTGAATACGTACAATAATTCTACATATAACACGCAGTATCGAATATATATGTATGCAAATATATGTATAATGTATATACATATGTATATATAGTTTTTATGATAATTAAGCCTGAAAACTAATTAGAATATGAAATTTAACATTTTTTCTAATACCTCATGATGAATTACTAATTACAACTACGTGATAATAGTGCATTATCTGCATTAATATTAAAACGCTTGTAACCCGTCAGTTTCTGGTAAGCAATGATACCAATAATAATAATATTCTTAAAACTAATATTATATGACGTTCATATAATGTACTATGGGTATAATGTATAAATACTGTCAAAAATGATATATCCTGAAAGTATGTATAGAAATATCTAGGAAAGCATATGCGCGAGTGACAAGTATGAAAAGCAGTGTTCTTGAAAGATAGATTGTATTATTTCGTCTAAACAACTAATCGCAAGTAAGTACGTCAAGAAATAAAAAACGAGATTCTACGATGTAAGAGCAAGCAAGTGGTGGGGCATGTCAAAGTATGTATCACTGTATGAGGGTTACTTACATACGTATAGGTATAACAGTATAAGAGCAGGTATGTACATACATACGTAGGTATATGATAGTAGGTGTACTGGTGCCAACAGTGTGGTTGGTGAGTCGAGTGGCGAGGCGAGGCGAGTGTGTGGTGAACACCGAACACCGGTATGTCAGCTCACTGGCAGTACGTAATTGAGGTTGTACAGGAACTGTGTGAAGCGGTACATTTGAAAGACAGCAATTTGCACTTACCGAGGGATCGTCCTGAATTTATTTTCAATACGTTCAATAGGAGCGTAAACAGGAAATAAATTGATTGTACAGCGATAAATACCGTGAGTTAATCTTCGTGTCGACACGAGAGCTGGTGGCAGCAAAATGGCGGAAAAGAATGACTCGCCGGGTTCCACGACTTCCACCGGGCAAGAAAGTCAACAATTGTTCACGAGTTTCATAGGGGAGATCGTAAAGAGTCCGATAAATCTCATTTTAGTGGGCGTGATCGCGCTCCTTGTTTACAAAATTGTCAAGAACAAAACGAAAACGGAGGAGCCCGTAAAAGAAGTAAAGAAACTGCCAAAGTTGCGACGCGATTTCACGCTCGAAGAATTAAAAAAGTACAACGGTACGGGACCAGATGGGCGAATATTAATCGCTATAAACGGTAGCGTTTACGATTGTACGCGCGGTGCCCACTTCTATGGCCCTGGTAAGCGTTTAACAACTCTCAATTATGCGCCGCTATTATTTTAGGCCGAACAGCGACGGGCGTAGATAACGTTTCGATAATGGAATAACATCGCCAGTGTTACATGAATTTTCAAAGTTCGCAGAGTCCTCATTCTTATTCTCATTTTCCTTCTGAACATTAACCAGCTCGCGATAGCAAAAAGATGCAATTTCTTTATTGTCGTCGGTTATCACCGGCTTACGTTTTACATAAATACATAATCGTTACAAACATCACGCGATCGTGATGAATGGGAACGAAGAAGAACGTCATATTACTTGAACGACTCGTTTCATCGCGCGATCTATCGTCGGCAGATAATGAAATTGATGTAATGATTAGAACAGAATGATTATTTTCGAATTCGATCAAGCTTAGCATAGCGGAAGCTACTCAGTACAACTTTTTGCTACTCACGTTACACACAGGTGCTCCGTACGAAGTGTTTGGTGGTAAAGATGTCAGCAGAGCACTAGCAACATTTTCTTTGGAAACAGCACAGGAATACGATGATCTGAGTGACCTGAAGACCGAAGAAATGGAATCTATGAAAGAATGGGAAGAGCAATTCAAAGGTAATAATTATTAACTGACTGACTGATTAAAATAAATAATTTTGTATAATATACATGAGAAAAAATAAGATATAAATCAAAAGATATCTCAAAATAGATGGTAGTCGTGTGTTTTTATGTTAATACGGAATGCATGCATGGAAGAAAAATTCGTCGTTACATTTTAATTTATGTGAATCGAGGTCAAAGTCTAATAACAGTTTTGCATTACATCTGATAAGAGGTTCCAGGAAAAATAAAACATTTATACATAGAGACAGCATTACTAATTCTTAGCGATCGGTTATTGTCTTTATGTTTCATCCTCTAATTTTAGAAAAATATGATTACGTGGGAAAACTACTGAAGCCTGGTGATGTACCTACAAATTATTCGGACGAAGAAGACGAAGGTAGTCAACAAGAGAATGAAACAAAGTCCAAAAACGATTGACTGATTGACCATCGTTTACCACCAAATGCCAAACAACAGCAGTTTCAAAAGGATATTGCGCGCACATCGTTCTATAAGGAACTCTTCAAAAAATCGTGGCTGATAGATATATTTGTGGATATTCATTTGGATATTTCGGACTATACTATATAAGATGGAACGCGATGGGAATGGAATATAAAAACAAAAGTGGTCAGTCCTTCGATCGAAAAGTACGTAAATGTTCAAGAAGCTGATATTAAGTGTAAAGACTGGGTATCCTGCGTGGGGGTAACTTTCTTGCGTTCGAAACACCAAGGATGCTCCGATAGTATAATGTTTTTATATATGTACAAAAGATTTGTTACACAGATCCTTAAAGCTGACACTAGACGCGATGTATGACAGAACTTTTCATCTATATTCCATTATCGAAAAATATCCTTGTTTACGATGTCACTCGCGTCTTGTCTCGTAGCATTTGGTACTACATATTACATATATGTATTCGGTATCTATCAACTTTAATAAAATGGTGTTATATTTGATACGCATTTCAAGTTTAATATTAAGTTAATATAGCACTTTGCATACTTTTATTATGGGAACAAAGTCGTTTATTATAAAAACATTATGCTTGTTAATAGAAATGGAACGATATCACCTTCAAATGAATTCGTACAAAAAATCGTACAATCTCTATCGGAGGTATTGAATGAAAATATAATTGCGAAGCAGCATCGTAGTCCCAATTCTGAATTATGAACGCGTAGAAAATTGTATTAAAATCACATTTGGAGGTTTATAAAGAGTGATACACGATTGCTAGTCTTTTTTTTATACAATCAATAGAAATGGAAATACATTCTGCTGCTACTGCTGCTGCGAAACACTGTGTATGTGCACGCGTGTGCGTGTGACGCGGCACGATGAACGTGAACATCGATGTGCCCGTATAAACTGTTATTGCTTTTCAAAACAGGACTTAAAAATTATTGGTATTTCCAGTTGCATTGTTTTTAACCCTTGTGTACTTGTTTGTAAAATATTTTAAATAATGCGCGTCTTTTTAATTATTTTTCCAATTTAATGTCATTTTAATTTAAGCAGTACAATTCCTCCACAATAAGAATACATGTGTATAATTTATATGTAAACATAGAAGAGAAATTACGAATCGGAATTCTGAAAAATGTCGGATTGCGTTGTTGAACAAAGTAACGATATTATCAATTTTATATAATAAAGGCGTTGTTAATATAAAAGAACCACATGTCCTGTTTTATCTGTGCGAAACAAACGTTCCATCGATTGATACCACATTCTATAGTAAGTAATAATGATGATGCTAATGCATATTTTTATACGTGTATACTTATTATTTTAATTTGTACGAAAGTCCTTGCTCAGATCGAAACACACGGTAGTTCGAATCAAGTTAATTCCAAGTTGCATATTCAAGCATTTAGCGTTATATTAATTATCTCAATAGCTATTATTATTATTATCATTACTATTATTATTATATAAGATCGTTTGTAAAAAATTTAGACACTGTTATTGTAAAGCATACTTTCTGTAATTATCCACGAGCTGTAGAGTGAAACAGTTTATGTTTATGACATGGCGGATTTAGGTATACACGCGTTATTATACATGTACATACATATAATCAATTGCAACATTATTCTCCTTTATATTAAAATATAACTGTTCTTTTCACGTTTGTACTTGATTTGATTCCCTTCACCGTTTTGGCCAACGAACGTTTCAAACAAATTAACGCCGTAGTCAACGATGGCGATCGGTCATTGCACTTTTCGTCGATATTTTTCGTTAGAAATATACAATGTACGATTAGTACGAAACTAAAAAGATACTTGCATCGCGTGTATCAATTAGTTGCATCGGTTCATTGAAGAAAGCGATGAGAAATCGATCGTGTGATAGAATTACAATGAATAACATAGAAAGTCGTAAAGAAGAAATGCGGTTGATGGTATGATGCATCATTTAACACCGAAGCATGTCGTCTAGCAAACAGTTACGTAACACTCGAATAAAGATTACGCGTATCGATAGGTTTTTCGGATTTCCTCTAGTTACGTTTATAGAATGTGCTCTTTGCCTTCGGAGGGCAGAACAGAGTTATATTTTAATTTTAAGATTCCAACAAGTCTGATAAGAGACGTGCGACCGAGACCGAAAACGTATCTTCTGGGAAATGGAAACATTGTCAAAGATACAGCGTTGCATATCTCTTCGGTGCGTTAATATAAAGGAACAGGTTTCTCCGTTCGAGAGCTAACCGAAAGTGATATACACGCGCTAGACATAAACGATGCTCAATATCATAAAAATTCCTAACAAAGAAACGTTCATCGTACATGTAGTACATAACTATCATGATCGAAGGACTCACAAGATCAATATAATCAAAGGAAATAATACAGGACGAGCAAACAGCAACACATATGACAAAGAGTCGCTGTCAGCGAGATGGGTGGCTAGCTGGCTGCTACCACGCCGTTATCCAGTTCCCGTCCCATTTCCAATACTCCCTCTCTCTTCTCGCGTTCGCCTCTCTTTGCACAATGATGCCTACTATTCCGTTGTATTCCGTGCGTGTCGATACGCATATTTAACTTGAAACAGCGAGAATTACTTATATTTTTGTAAGCAAGGTTCATTTTATTTATTCGCCATATGTATTGTTGAATGATGCCGAAAATATTTTGAAGAGATACATGTAATTTTATGATGCAGCATATATACAATACGAAAGCTTCCTCGACGAAAGATGACTGTATGTACATACATACACATTTACGCTTACAGTTCAGATTCAATGCGTTGTAAATGACTGAACGTAGGAAGTAAAAATTGTATAATAGTGCACGGCGTAACGCGAAAATCAAGAAATTCCTCATTCGATATTCAAAGTAGAAAGCAGCAGGTGATCACACGAATTATTGTTCCGACGTTCCCCAGCAAGCAACGTACGGAAAGCGTACTTATAGGCTAGAGTGGCAGTCAGCGAGACGAGAAAAGCACGACGACGACGACGACGACAGGACATCGAATGCATTATATGCATACAGATATCGTGATTTTCGGGTTGCTTTACTTTAACGTAAACGCGATGTATATAAATTGGTAGCCGTCGCAAATCTATTCGAAGAAGCATGTTAAAACGTATTACAACCACTATGCACGCTGTGTACCACCCGCAGCCGGCTGCGGCTGCTGCGGTAACATTTATCGAATGGCGCCGGTGCGATGGTAGCGACAGTGGAATAAACGAAACTGCTGGCGGCTGTTGGACCGGCGGCGTGAACGCAACCACGGCGTTTGTGGCCTCGCATCCATCGGGCCAACAGGCACCAATGGTGAGAAACGGATCAGTCACGTGACCAGGTGGACCAATCGGACGGCCGATCTGAGTTCACGGCAACCATACGGAGCCAGTCGGACATTTTCTGACAAGCGTAGAAAAACTTCTCGTCAACAGCAGCCGCCATTTTACGTTAGCCGATACTCGTGCGGTGCGGAACTCTCGCGATCGCTTTTCCCGAGCGAATTTCTGTGGCGCGCCGTGGCCGCCCCGGAACCGACGAATTCCATCGTCTTCGCCTCCTGGCGTCCGTGATTGCCTCGAATGTGCGGGGAAAGCGAACCGCGTTCGCGGTGATCGTTCGCGCGCCCCGTGTCGCAGTGTGCCAAGGCGAGAGAGAAGAGGAGAGGAAGATGGTGCCAGCGGGCCTCGAGAGCGATATCGTTGCTGTGAGCTAGCGCCGTGCGCGCAGCCAGTCCGCCACACTCGAGTGTTTGACGAGTCGTGTGCGATCGACTAAACCGAATACGACTACATTAACGCGCTAAAAAACTCGTACGGTGGTGTGTGCGTTATTAATTCGAATCTTCGAGCGGTGAGAATTCTCAGGATTGCTACCGCGACGATAGTCCTGTGATACAATTTCTCCGGTCTGTACCGTGTTCGCGCGAGTGGCCCGTGCACCCGTCGTCGAAAACGGTTTACTGTGTGTGCGTGCGTGTGTGTGGGCTTTAGCGCGGGGTTCGACGTACCCCCGACGATGCCCAATGGTTGATCGTGTACTGAAGCGTGCTCGGGGACGCTCCACGCGCCGCGGTTCTCATTGTTATTGTCATGCCTGCGAATATGCCGAGAGGTTGGTGAGTTTTCACGGTTTCACCGAGCAGGAGGAGGAAGTAGCAGCAGCAGCAGCAGCAGCGGCAGCGGCAGCAGCAGCAGCAGGAGTAGCAGTGGCAACAGCAACAGCAGCGGCGGCAACAAAAACAGTAACAGCAGCAGCAGCAACAACAGCAGCAGCGGCAGCGAGAAACAGCGATCTTCTAGTGGCGTAGTGCAGCGTTGTGGCCCGTGTGTGTACACCCGTGTATACGTGCCTGCGTGCGTGCCTGTCTGCCTGCGTGCGTGCGTCGTGCGTGCGGTCGTCCCGACTTGCTGCCGCCGCCGCCGCCGCCGCTTACTTGGTACCAAGAGTAAACACAGTCTGAGACAACAAGGAATAATTAACCCTGAAAAGAAACCATGGCCGACCACCTGGTGGACGGGCCGCCGAATAAGCGGCCGAAACTCGGAGATCCTTTTCAAGGAACTTCGGATTCCGCGGGTAAGTTTTCTTATTACGATTAGCAACGTTCATACATTTTCGTCGACTAATTCCTGGTCGCAGGACTAGTCAGGGTCGCGACTAATCTTACTACGGGAAGTAAACGTCGCAAGTAGCACATGAGCGTTCTTTTCTGATTACGCGCGATGTGCACATGTCTCGCTGTCTGGCCTTTTCAGAAACCACCTATACAATATAGTATTCTACACGCTGTCTACCCAAAAAAATATAATGCCACCGTCCGTAAACGGGTGCAAGCTTTGAGCAAAATTAATATCCTGTCAAACGTTGTTGGCGTTTCTTCGTCCTGTCCTCGTGCGCAACCGACATTTACCAATCTTTTGTTCATTCTGGCCGTCGTACGTACTTACAATTAGTTAGAACTCTGTTTACGTTTGGCGATCTGTTCGATTTAAACGAGACTCCATAAACGTAAAAATTCGTGTGTTTTTGCAAACGACGACGCTCGGTACGATGCCCCTTTCTCGACGAATCTACCGACAACAAACCGAAACTGTTTTTTCACTTATTGTAGTAACTAAATGTTAACTGAAGGAATTCCGTCTTTGATCATCGATCGTGTATTAATTTTGCTCAGAGGCTATACATGTATGTAGGTATAGAGATTGTCTGACGTTTGAAAAATAATTGTTGGCATTTAAATAATATAATCTATATCTGAACTTCTGTCTTGCAGCACGTACACTTTCTCTCATTTAAATTTAACCTAAACTAAATAATAGTATTGTGTAAATTTTTTTTAGTCGTTATCTTTAATTAGATTAATAAATTTAGCCCCCATTTTATTTTTGTAGTGCATGGCAAATGCATGACAGTTTGAAGTATTAATTAAAAACAACAATATTAAGCTGGCATGATCGCTAATCATCTCCTTATTGTCTCTCTTGTATTTATTTTAAATGGTGATCTGACCTTAACAGTTTCTGAACTCGATAATAATTCATACAATAATCCTACATTGAACTACAATAATGACTGCGTCGATTAAATATTTGATGTTACCGGGCGCGCTCGCGCGCGCACACATACACACACATACAAAAGATTTACATAAAGTAGTTAGGTATACGCAAAGTAAGTGGCAGACATAGTCTTATTTCATTCTGGTATCAATCTGGTACGGGCGTACGTATCGCATCAGATTCAGAATTTAATGGTGTGGTGGTGGTGGTGGTATAGTCGCATCGGTTTTGTTTTTGATACAGAAATTTAGTAGGCTGTTTCTGCTGCTTAAAAGCTGCGCGATCCGCAGAAGGCATAGATAGTTCTTCCACAGTCTGAAATAAAAACTGTGATATATGTAGTGGGTATGGCGCCTCTAATGATGCACCATGCTTATACAAACTACGGGGGAGGTGGCAATGGTAACATACAACAAATGCAGGGCCCGCCACAACAGCTACATCTGCAACAGCATCAGCTGCAGCCACATTGGAACAACCATACCATCCAGAAAAGAAGTAAATATTATTACAAAATCCAGCAAAAAGTTCGAAAGTACTAAAATCCGATACTACAGAATTTGTCTGTCCTCATTCACCTCATTCTTGTTGGTATCGCGTAAAGTTGTAAAATCATTTGATATCCAGTTTATGTCATAAGATAATAGTAATAATAATAATAATAATAATAATAATAATAATAATAATAATAATAATAATAATAATAATAATAATAATAATAATAATAATAATAATAATAATAATAATAATAATAATAATAATAATAATAATAATAATAATAATAATAATAATAATAATAATAATAATAATAATAATAATAGTAATAATAATCAGTCATCAATCTTTGTATCAAAGATACGTGAGTATATATACAGCAGGTGTGTACATCCACCCAGCAGTTTTGGCATAATGTCACTATGGTTCATGATCATGACAAGCAAAACGTATGAAAACGAAAATCGATCGTTACATTGTAAAACTTACGACGATTAAAATAGATAATATTTATGTACACAGTATATGTTTAAGGATAAATAAAATGTAACGAATTTATCCAAGTATCTATTCGCTGCAATCGCACAGTAGTTTCGTTTATAATTAAATACTGGAGAAAAATTGGATCATTACAGAACACTTCAACAAACAAAATTGATGAAGACAAGAAAATGTGTGAAACGATAACGACTCTAACTGAAAATGTTTTAAGGACATGCGACACACATGTACAGAGCTTTCAAATTTTCTTATTAGGCGTATAAGCGACGATGATTTTGAAATAAGAATAAATACGACTACTGTATCTTGTGAAATACGAAAATAAAAAAGTGGTCGGTGGTTGTGAGGGTAGGTTGTAGTAGGTGACCACGGCGGTTCCCTATAAACGATTGTTCACGAAATGTGGTCTAAATCGTGTATTTAAGAGTTCCAGAAACATTTTTTAAACGTTACAGCATTAGAAAGTACTCGATTTACAACAGATGAATGTAAATATTCTTTAGAGTGACTATATGATTTCTTTGCATGACTGTCTACTCTAAAGTTTGCCCATCGGTAGCTTTGCTGCTGCTGCTTTTGTAGTTCGGCACGTCTTTATTGTGAAGAAATTTTTTTATTCCGCTATAGTATAAATCTCCTTTCAGTTATGCTCACACACAGTGTATGTCTCATGTCTTATTTATTCATGTATTTGTTTGTTTTCTATATATTTACATGTAGTTTGTTGTAGAATCTTATCGTTTCATTTTCTTTTTTTTAAAAAACACACACACACAGACACACACACATTTTTTGTTAAAATTTGCATTTGACCCCTTTTTTCTCCATTGTTGTATGGTGATCCGTGGATATAGTCAAGTAAGTTAAAAACGTACTTTTGTATGTGAAAAACGTTATTGAATTGAATTGAAACACAACGGTAGGCCGTCGGTATTCATAAATTGAACAAATGCAATTTTTCGTAAAATTAATACAGAATATGTACATAAACGTCTTAAACGCGTGTGCATGCGTGCGTATATGTGCTTGTATATTATTTACATGCAGGTATATTACACGCGACACGCATCAGACAATAGTACATGATGCGGTAGCCGGCAAAGATTTTACTACACACGTACAAATCTTTGAATAAAAGCTATGGTGACGGTGCTGAATCTTATCTTTATATTATTACTACTAATGGTTTTTTGGTCTCTATGGTATATGTTACATTCGTTTAATCAATCATGATCCGACATCTTAATATCTCCTCCTACCACTGGTTACCTAGAAAAGTCAAATCACCTTTACAAATCGGCGATTCCGATCGTATAAATTCTGTAGGCCGAATCCGAAACTGATCTACTTTTGAAAATATGTAGTATGCTCGCGATTGATATTAGAGCACGGCCAGCGCTTACGACGATCAGCCGTTTTACTTTTGTAGTAACCAGTATGTTTTACAGCGCTATTCACGCAAACGGAGTATGGTTATTAATGCGAGTGTTTATTCTCAGATTACATAACAAACACAGATATGTTTGATCTTGAGAATGATCTCCCGGACGATCTATTGTCATCCGCATCTTGGGGTTCCGCTACTGAAAGTGCTAAACCACCGGCAACGGGTCCGGGGCCAGGGCAACAAAACGGTGCCCTTGATTCAGAGCTGAGACAGCATGTGCAGCAGCAACAACTTTCGCATCATTTGATACAGCAGCAGCAGCAGCAACAGCAGCAGCAGGTTCGTAGGCGAACCGTACGTATTGTACCATGCGTACCCGCGCCCACCCTTATACAATTACGCTGCTTAATTGGTATTCGTTTCTTTCTCTCGACAGGGCAACAAGAACTTGGTTTCTAATTCTTTAGTTATGGCTGCTGGAACTTTGGGTAACAAAAGTCCGAACATGCAATCTCCACCAAATGTTTCTGTCTCCAAAGTAGTCGATTCGCAAATGGTCGTAAGCCTGGGAAATTTACCAAGTAGCATAGCCAGTTCTTTGGCAAATAATCAGATGTCTATTGCAAATTCAATGGGGAACCTTCAGTCGTCAATGAGCATGGCTGGAAGTAATCCCACCATGTCGATGCCAGGTGGAATAAATTCTGGCTTAGTTATGACCAGCAGTGCTAGTGGAAATAACAATAGTATGGGCGGGATGGCAGGAGGAAGTTTAATAGTAACCAACAGTTTGAACAAACAACCTTTAAATACCGTAAGTAGCTCGTATCGATATCATCTAAACTACTTGTTGAGATATATACATGTATAAACAGATACCGCCGCTTTGTAGTAGAACATGCGAGATTTGACAACTTCATTATTCGTGTGTGTGTGTGTAGGTAACCATGATGGGTGGTCCGAACACTCAAGGAATTCATCATCCCAGCGGACCGCATGGAGTTGCTCAAATGCAAAACGGACCTGGTATAATAAATACCAGAGCTGTGGCGATGCAGCAACAACAGCAGCAACAACAAGCTCACATGGTTGGACCGGCAGCAAGGGGTCAAAGTCCTCATCAAGTGCATAATGTCAATCTCGTTGGTCCTGGACAAGGAGGTCCAAGGATGCAAGCACCTCCGAATATGCCGAATATGCCGAACATAGGACAAATCGGTGCGTCGAGTCCCTACGGTTATGGTAAGTACAATAGCGTAAGCATTCACGCACGAGTATGCGTGGGTATGTCAGATTCGTCAAACTCGTAAACTAACGACGATCAGAGAACTGTGGAACTCGAACCACGCGCGCGCGCGTTTTCTTTCATGCAGGATCTCCAGTCAGCGCGCAAGGGCCCGGAGTTGCCGTGTGTACCAATAGTCCGGCTGGTGTTGTTACACCGCAACAGAAAGGAGTAGGAACAAGTATGACTGCCATGCAAGCTGCTGGTAGATTTGGAGGAACCGCAGGCCCGATCGGTTCGACAAATGTCATCGGCGGTGGTCAAGAAGGTGGAATGGCCCAACAAGCTCAACCTCCTGCTCCGAGTCCAGCACAACCTCAGTCCGGTGCACCGAGCGGAGGTCAACCTGGCCCGCAACAAGCTACTCAGGGCCAAATGCCCGGTACCGGTGCTCCGCCGACTGGTAATTATCGCGATCCGAACTTCCAATATCGCCGCTGAATTACTCGAGCTCCGTGTGCGATTCGATCAGTAAATATATATTACACATGTTCTCATTTGTTCTCCTCTTTCTTGTCGTGTTGATCAGGTGCTACGAAATCGACCGCTGATCCAGAGAAACGCAAACTTATACAACAGCAATTGGTTCTCCTGCTCCACGCGCATAAATGTCAACGGCGTGAGAGTCAAGCAAACGGTGATGTGTGGCAGTGTTCGTTGCCAGACTGTAAGACTATGAAGAACGTGTTGACTCACATGACCGCTTGTCAAGCGGGAAAAAATTGTACGGTGCCGCATTGTAGCTCTTCGCGACAGATCATTAGTCATTGGAAACATTGTGCCCGTAACGATTGCCCCGTGTGCTTACCACTGAAGCAAGCGAACAAAAATAAAACGACGAACGCTACCCCCGCGACTACGACGAATAGTCAACCACCGAACAGTCAACCGAATCCGAGTCAAACCGAGATGAGGAGAGCGTACGACGCGCTCGGCATTCCCTGTCCTACGACAACGGCTGGTTTGCCTTTGGTGGCTGGCCAGTGTGTTACCAGAAGGATGCCGGCACCAGGTATGCCGGGAGCACCTGGTGCGATGGGAAACGTACGACTGGCTCAACCTCAAACTCAGGCTGCACCGGGTCAGTCAGCTGTGCTGGTTGGTGGCGGTGCTGCTGGCCAGCAGCAAGTGGTTGCACCGAACGTGTCTCTTCCGCTGAATTCGGATCCGAACACGGTTGGAGTAACTGGTGGCGGCGGCGGCGGTGGCGGTAGCGGTGGTAGTAATCAAGCGACGCACACCAACGGGTCCACGCCTGCCGCAGCTGCGACTGCTGCGAACATACAGCAGTCCGTTAACATGCAGCAATTATTTGGTCTGAACGATTCTGGACAATTGAGCGTTTCGAACGAAAATAAATTAGCCAACCTCCAGCTTCCGGCTGGACTACAACCGAGCCAAGTAACGGCGACGTCGGTGCAAGAATCGAAAGATTGGCATCAAACCGTTACACCAGATCTTCGAAATCATCTCGTTCATAAATTGGTACAAGCAATATTTCCGACTCCCGATCCGCAGGCTATGCTCGACAAAAGAATGCACAATCTTGTCGCGTACGCGAGAAAAGTGGAAGGCGACATGTACGAAATGGCCAATTCGAGGTCCGAATATTATCATCTGCTTGCCGAGAAGATATACAAGATTCAAAAGGAATTGGAGGAGAAACGACAAAAGCGAAAGGAACAACAGCAGCAGCAACAGTTACAAGCCCAGCAACAACAGCAACAACCTCAACCGACCGGAACTGCAGCTCCGAGCTTAAGGCCCTGCGCTCCGCCTACCGTGGGTACGGTACCACCGTCCCGACCGATCGGAACAGTTACCCCTAGTCTGCGTAGTCACTCGCCGAGCCTGGGTCAACTGGGCGCTTTGCCCGCGATAAGCATTCCGCACAATAGAATGCAGTTTACTCAGCAGCAACAGCAGCAGCAACAAACGCAACAACCTCAAGTGCAGGTGCAAGCGCAAACGAATGTCCAGGCGCAGGTACAGGCTCAAGCCCAAGTTCAAGTTCAGCAACAAATGCAGCAGCAGCAACAAGGAATTTTAGTTGGCCCACCGGGTCCTAGTCCGAATGGACAGTCAACGACTTCGAATCCCAACGTTGTTCCAAACCCTGGACTCAGTCCTTTTGGGCAGCCGCAAATGTCACAAGCCAGTTTAACGACGACCACCACGTCCGCGACAACTAGTCAATTCCAAACCTCGAACGGTACTTCCGGCTTATCTAACAGTTCTCCTGTGCAAAATCAACATCTAGTTAGATTGGCTCAAGCTCAAGCGGCTATCGTGCATCAACAGCATCAACAACAACAACAGCAGCAGCAGCAGCAGCAAACTTCGTCGCAATCTCAGTCGCAACCGCAACAGCAACCGAGTCAAACGCAACCACAGCAACCTACGAGCAGTTCGAATCAAAGCGCAACGACGACCTCGCTGCCGCAAGCGCCGTCACCTTTCAGCGGCATTCAGCAGCAGAGTCAAAATCAACAGAGTCAATTCAACAATAGTCGACCTCTGTCGGTTTCGACGTCTAGCGACAATGGCATCGGGGGCACCTCGACCCCTCAAACGATTCCAGCTCCCGCTTCCAGCAGTGGGCCTAGTCCACCCGGCCCAATTACGGCAACGGTTAATGGACCTCAATCCGCGACTTCCACACCCAATACGCCGTTAGTTCCTTCGTTAATGACTACTCCCTCGAATCAGACGGTTTCTTCCGCGAATCAAACGCCACCTCATCCCGCTACGACGCCTTCTTCTGCTGCTGGACTCGCGAGCCTCGGGAAGGGCATGACGTCTCAGGAGAGAGCAGCATTAAACGCGCCGAGAACTTCGTCGATATCTTCGCAAATGGCTGCTATCACAGCTGCATTGGATCGTGATAATTCTCCTAGTCCACCGATGAATAACAATAAGGGAAAGCTGGATTCGATCAAGGAAGAAGGCATGAAGATGGAAATAAAGACGGAGGACGGTTCCGAGAACGGTCACAGGATGATGGATGGTGGTGGTAAAGGCGTAAACAACGAAGTGCCGCTTAAAACGGAGATAAAAACGGAGCCAATGGATGAAGGGTCCGGCAGCGAGGGTATCGTGAAAGAAGAATCCTCTTCTGCTGGTGCTGGTATAAAGGAAGAGCCCGTGACGCCGATGTCCAGCCAGGATGCAACGCCGGATATCAAACCCTTGGTTCCCGAACCGATACAACCGAGCGGGACATCGACAGACAAGAAACGATTGTGTCTGTTCAAACCCGACGAGTTGCGGCAAGCGTTGATGCCAACGTTGGAAAAACTTTATCGGCAAGATCCGGAATCCATACCGTTCAGGCAGCCCGTCGATCCTCAAGCGCTTGGAATTCCAGATTACTTCGATATCGTTAAAAAACCGATGGATCTCTCCACGATCAAAAGGAAATTGGACACGGGACAATACAGTGATCCGTGGGAATATGTTGACGACGTATGGATGATGTTTGACAACGCGTGGCTGTACAATCGTAAAACGTCACGCGTTTACAGATATTGTACGAAGGTAAACGAAAACGAAAATTCACTCACTCGTAATTTCAGTTTCGTGTGTCTAGTGTTGTCCTCCTAGTGTGTACGTGTGAACGAGATTGTTACTGTACTACTGTGTCTTTGTCGATTTTAGCTTTCCGAAGTTTTCGAGCAAGAGATCGACCCTGTGATGCAAGCTTTGGGATATTGTTGCGGGAGGAAATACACGTTCAATCCGCAAGTGCTGTGTTGTTACGGGAAACAACTGTGTACGATACCAAGGGACGCAAAGTACTACTCCTATCAGAACAGGTCAGTATTCTTCGGTCGTTAAATAACTATGCGCAGTAAGATAATATTAATATTTAATTGATAGTGCGAGAAAAAAGATAATAGTCTGCATGATGGGAATACGTTAGATCTTGCCTTGCTTATTGTTAGTAACTTTTTTAGTTATCATCAGATAATATTAGATATCTCTAGTTAATGAGTAATGTTGCTCCCGTCCGGCTACTTCCATCTTTTTTTTAAGATTACTGGCATCCACACAGTTTTACTACGATTATGTATCATATATTACGCGTTATTTTCGTAAAGTTTTCTCCCCCCTAGGCGCGTTCGTTGTCATGTAGTGCATTTTCTCGTTCTTGGAAAACAGTACTGTAACCGAACGCGCTAGATCAAATTGGCAGGCTAATTAACTTGTTTCGATCGAATATCGATACAGGTCAGTCTCCTGACCTACACGTATTCTGTTCCTTACGGGTTTCTTTTTTTTGACGTTATAGTTAAGTCCTTTTCTTCGTAACGTTCGCACACATATTTGTGTATAAAATGTAAACTTGAATCCTACGCATATACTTAAGGGGTGTAAGCAGTGTATCCAGTAATGCGAATCTTTACCTGAAATTAGAGAGATAGTCTTTTAAATGATTAAAAGATTTGCTTTGGAGATAGTTCGCGGAATGCATATTATGCATTTGAAACATAAAATTTCGTTGTTGACTCTTGAGTATATGCAATTTAAATTTTATATTATTATTTTAAATTTAATTGAATTAAACGGTGTCTAATTATGGCACTCTTCTCTTCTTTGTATGTTCCTTCGCTCTACCCATGGGTTGCGCACGCACACACAAATCCTTGTTTGCTGCTTGCTTCTTGTGTTGCTTCTCTTTGACTCTACTACTACCACTACCACTACTGTTACTACTACTACTACTATTACTATTACATCCGAATTATATTTCATCCGAAACATGAAAATTGATACTGGGAAATTGGACGAATTCGGAATCGGATACCTGATACTTAAAAATGAAAACATGATACAAATATCAAACGATGTCTGTGTCTCTGATCGAAAAAATAACGTTACACGAAACGATGATATTCTACAATTTGGGAAAATCTAATGTATCACCAATCGAACGGACGTATTCGGCAAACACACTATTTGCATGTGTATAATCGCAAAAACAAACAAATATCTTTATCAAAATTGGATACTTGGCACATTTGGATCGAGCACATCGATTGGGGCGTGAAATGAATTGATCTTCGTACGATGCACGCATGACATTGACGTGAATTGAAATTTGGATCTAAATATCCTCTGTCCATCGATCATGGAATAGTAGTCTAAAGGCATATGGTCTTGTTTCCGACAGATACACCTTCTGTCAGAAATGTTTCAACGACATTCCTGGCGACACTGTGACATTAGGAGATGATCCGACGCAACCACAAACGTAAGTTCACAGCATCACAACGAGACGACGACGGGGTACCACCTCCGGTACCACCGACGCTGTCACAATGACGTACGACATCGAAGAGTAGAATCGACGCGACATTAATACGTATCAAAATTACCGTTACAGTGCCATTAAAAAGGAACAGTTCCAGGAAATGAAGAACGACCATTTGGAATTGGAGCCTTTCGTCGTCTGTACAGATTGCGGTAGAAAGGTGCATCAGATTTGCGTGCTTCATATGGAAGCGATTTGGCCATTAGGGTAAGAGAATGTTTTGTTCCGTTTACTGTTGTCTCTTTTTGCTTTACAAAATGAATCGACGTTGTTGCGACGATGACGACGATATATATGACTGAATATAAATGTGTTCTGTCGCAGATTTACTTGTGATAAATGTTTGAAGAAAAAAGGGCAGAAGCGTAAGGAGAATAAATTTAATGCTACACGTCTGCCGGTTACTAAGTTAGGTACCTATATCGAAACGCGCGTAAATAATTTCCTGAAGAAGAAAGAGGCTGGTGCCGGGGAGGTAGCGATCAGAGTCGTGGCGTCTAGCGACAAAGTCGTCGAAGTGAAGCCAGGAATGCGAAGTAGATTCGTAGAAAATGGCGACATGCCTGGCGAATTTCCGTATAGAGCTAAAGCTTTGTTCGCATTCGAGGAGGTCGACGGCACGGACGTATGTTTTTTTGGCATGCACGTGCAGGAATACGGCAGTGAATGTACACCTCCCAATACTCGAAGAGTTTACATTGCCTATTTGGATTCTGTTCACTTTTTCCGGCCTAGACAATTCCGAACAGCGGTGTATCATGAAATTCTTCTTGGTTACCTCGACTACGCGAAACAACTTGGGTAAGTTGCTGCGGCGGCGTGATGGAAAGTCCATCCGCGTTTATTGTTCAGTACAGAACTTAAATTGTGCTTGTGTTGACCGTGTCACTCTACTGTGTGCAGATACACGATGGCCCACATATGGGCTTGTCCGCCTTCCGAAGGAGATGATTACATTTTCCACTGCCATCCCCAAGAACAAAAGATTCCAAAGCCTAAGAGATTGCAGGAGTGGTATAAGAAGATGTTGGACAAGGGCATGGTCGAAAGAATCGTGCTCGATTACAAAGTTAGTAGTCTGAGCATTTTTTATTTTAATCATTGTACACATTAGTCTCTCTGTGTTACTTGAGAATCAATCACATTGGATTCTTGAGTGTCGAACGAGACTAAAAGCAACGTCTGCAAAAGCTAATGTTCTTACTCGTGAACCACGTATTCGAACATAGGATTAGCAGACTACAACAATTCGATTCGCGAACAGTGAACGATGATGTGAGATCTGTTAATGATGATAATAATAATTCTACTTGGATTGATTTCAGGATATTTTAAAACAAGCGATGGAAGATAAGCTTTCGTCGGCAGCCGATCTACCTTATTTCGAGGGTGATTTCTGGCCGAACGTTTTAGAAGAAAGTATCAAGGAATTGGATCAAGAAGAGGAAGAAAAACGCAAACAGGCAGAAGCCGCGGAAGCTGCCGCTGCCAACGCGGTAAGAAGCATAGTAGTTTTCTCAGCCTTCCGTTCTGATAGTACTAGAAGGGGGTAACGCGAGTACGTAGAGTAGTACGACGAATGACGAATTATTATGACGCGTGTCTAACTCATTGTTGTTCGCACGTGTTTGTTTCTCACAAAACAGATTTTCTCGATGTCCGAAGACTCTGAAACGGGGCCGGACGGCAAAAAGAAGGGGCAGAAGAAAGCCAAAAAATCGAACAAATCCAAAGCAAATCAAAGAAAAAATAGTAAAAAGTCTAATACTCCTCAGACAGGAAACGACCTTTCTGCAAAAATATTTGCAACTATGGAGAAACATAAAGAAGTATTCTTTGTTATTAGGTTGCATAGCGCACAAAGTGCAGCCAGTTTAGCAGTAAGTATCCGCCGTGTCATCTACTACTATCTATGTACGTGCTACGTGATATACTTTTACGTGTCGCTGCAACGAAATTCTGTTTCATGCATATACAGCCTATTCAAGACCCCGATCCTGTTATTAACTGTGACCTTATGGACGGACGCGACGCTTTTCTCACAGTGGCTAGAGAAAGACATTATGAATTCTCTTCCTTGAGACGTGCGAAATTCAGTTCCATGTCTATGCTGTACGAATTGCATAACCAAGGCCAAGACAAGTTTGTGTACACTTGTAACAATTGCAAGAGTCATGTAGAGACGAGATATCATTGTACGGTGTGTGACGTAAGTATCGACAGTACAATAATTATTATCTACGTTTGCTCTGCTTGTTCTTGTTGACATCGATCTTATTATTATTATTACGTTCAGGACTTTGATCTGTGTATAAGCTGTAAAGAGAAGGATGGTCATCCTCATCACATGGAGAAACTTGGTTTAGATTTGGATGATGGTTCATCGCCGGTCGATGCTAAGCAAGCTAATCCACAGGTAAAATAAATGCAAATAAATACGATGATACGATCGACCTCGTTCCTAATTTCTAATGATAAAACAACTTTTTTCTTTTCGTTTTTCTACACAAAACAGGAGGCACGTAAGCTTTCGATACAAAGATGTATTCAATCGTTGGTGCACGCGTGCCAGTGCAGGGATGCTAACTGTCGTCTAACGAGCTGTCAGAAAATGAAGCGAGTAGTGACGCATACGAAAGTTTGCAAGCGAAAGACGAACGGTGGCTGTCCAATATGCAAACAATTAATCGTGCTGTGCTGTTACCATGCTAAACACTGCCAAGAGACTAAATGTCTCGTTCCATTCTGTTCGAACATCAAACACAAATTTAAGCAGCAACAGCTTCAACAACGGTTACAACAGGCGCAATTATTAAGGTAAATTCGCGAGATCGATGGATACGCGGGGGGGGGGGGGGGATCGCGATCTGTGAAATGAGATTCTACATCGGATAGATGCGCGCGGACGGGGTATCTAAATTACATTTCTCGATCACAGGAGACGAATGGCTGTGATGAATACCAGACCCACGGGAGCTGTAGGAGCTATGCAATCCGGGCAACAGAGTTCGAACGTTACCATGACCACCGCCGGTGTCGCCATGAAACCGGGTATTAGTCCAACGAATTTACCGTCGCCACATCAACCTGGCATCGGATTGAAACCCGGCACGCAAACACCGCCCGCTCATGTCCTCCAGGTGGTTAAACAGGTACAGGAGGAGGCGGCGAGGCAGCAGGCCCCTCATGGTTACGGTAAAGTAACGCCAGGCGGTGGAGTCGGCGTTGGAGTCGGTGTAGGAGGACAAACGGGTGGCGTGATGCCTCCACCTCAAATACAACGACCAATGCCTGCCGTCCAAATGCCGAATCCTGGTGGTGGTAGTACGCATCTCATTTCGATGGACCAGTGGAGGTAAATGATCGAGGACGACGAGAATAAACGACGAAGGACGAACGAAAGATAAGAAGTATTAAGCGCAACTGTGTTTGTTCGCAGTAGATATCCTCCGAACGCGGTGATGCAGCAGAATCCTGGTTTGAGGCAACAAACACCGCAGCAGTTGATGCAACAACAGCAGCAACATCAGGGTCCAACGATGGCGATGGGTGGACAAATGCCAAGACAAACAGCAGGAGTTCTTGGCGGCCCGGTCGGCCAGGTCGGACCCCAAGCTCAAAACATGCACAAGCACGTGTTGCAGCAACTTATGCAAACTCTTAAGAATCCTCATACTCCCGAACAACAGAACCAAATACTTCAAATACTCAAAAGCAATCCACCGATCATGGCCGCCTTTATTAAGCAACGGGTACGACGATGATGAGATCAATCTTTCAATTATTATTCCCATTCTCGCCGCCGACGATCGATTTCTTAGCATGTGCCATTGTTTTTAATCGGCAGGCGCTTGCCCATCAGCAACAAAGCGGTCAGTATGGCGGAGGAGTGGGCGGACCACTGGGCCCTAATCAACCGCAACAGCAACCCGGACTGCAGCATATGATGTCTCAACAACAACAGCAGCAGCAGCAGCAACAGCAGCAGCAGCAGCAACATCAACAACAGCAGCAACATCAACAGCAGCAACAGCAGCAGCAGCAGGGCAGAATGCAAATACAAGCGATGTTGAATCAGCAGCAACAGCAGCAGCAACAGCAACAACAGCAGCAACAGCAGCAGCAGCAGCAGCAGCCTATTCAACAACAACAGTCGCAGTGGTACAAACAGCAAATGATGGCGATGCAGAGGCAGCAAGCCCAGCAGCAGCAGCAACAACAACAACAACAGCAGCAGCAACAGCAACAACAACAACAGCAGCAGCAGCAGCAACAGTTTACCCAACCACCCGCGCCTCCTTACGGGCAACAGCGACCCATAAGGCCATCCCTTCTCGGTAAGAATTATTTCATTGTGGAGAAAACGAGATTCGTCGAGCCGGTTGCCTCGTGGTCTAACGCTTGCCACGATTACGCGTATTCTTCCCCAGGTTATGGTGGGTTTAGCGAACAAGGATACGGTCAACCGGGTTTAAAACCAACGCCTCCGCCGGTACCCTCCCCGCAAGGTGTAATGGGTCCTCCAGGGATCTCTGTACAGCAACAGTTAATGCAGTCCGTTCGATCTCCGCCGCCGATAAGATCTCCTCAACCAAACCCTTCTCCGCGACCGGTCCCGTCTCCGCGTAATCAGCCAGTTCCTTCGCCGCGGTCGGGTCCGGTGCCATCACCTCATCATCATCCACCCCACGGCACGCCGACGCATTCGCCGGCTCACGAACTGAGCGGACCGAGCGAGATGATGCTCTCGCAATTGAGCGGCGGAACGGGCGCGCCAACGGGTCACCCTGGTGCCATGCCCCATCATCCGTCTCCCGCCCCTCCACCCACCAGTGGCACGGATTCGAGCGAAGTGACGCCCATGACGCCACAAGATCAACTTTCCAAGTTCGTCGAAGGATTGTAGTGACTGTTAGTAGTGAAAAGTCGTCTGTCGCGATACTTGGAGTGGTGGCTACTACTGGTGGTTGTTGTCTGGTTAGTGGTGGGCGAACGATGACGATTCGCATCTCGCAAACTTGTAACAGTTTCGTCGCGCGGTACCGCTTTTCCGTCTCTCTGTCTGTCGCGAAGGCAGAGGGGAGGGTAAACCTCCATCCATTCTGCGTTCCTAGCTTCGTGGAGATTGAAGGTACAACACAAATACTTACGTCCGGTACGCTGACCGAACTCGCTGCCGATGTACAAACATGTGTGTACGGGTCAGAGTACCACAATTGGTGCGACCAAATTAATCCAAATGACGCGTATTTCCTCTCTCTCTAATCTTCGAGTTAAGGTGCAGAAGCGATACACATATGTGCGCAGCACACACACACACACACACACACATACACACAACGCGATGTGGTGCTTCTTAGATGCTCCGCAAAGATGCTACAGCTGGCTCAATGGACACACGACGAACACTTGTACTGTACACGTTTACTGTAATTTCTCGTACTTTGACTTTCCGACTTGCCGGCATCCGGAGAGAACCGGTCGAATGACGAGAAAGCAAGTTAATTAAAACTGTATCGCGCGCGCGCGCGCACATAAAATCAACAGAGATTATTAACGAAAAAAAAACATTCTCCCCGTGAACACGAACACGCTACACGTACACCCGCGTCCCAGCCCCTAATCTTTTACTCCTGCTGCCCACCTAGCAAACACGATTCCTTCTCATCTAACACCACCTTTTCTCTGACTGCTGTTCGTGCTGCAGGTCGAGTGAAATCGTACAAATGTGTTGTGTATACTTAACGTTAATTAATAATTAATAGTTCAAATATTATTAGCGTAGCGATTATATGCAGTTATTATATACCACTATTATTATTATCGTGACGAGATGCAAAGTATATAGAATGAGAACTGGTGGACTGTATGAAATGAAACGGAAAGATATCGCGCGCGAGGAAAGGAGAAAAGAAACCAGCTTGTATGTAACGTAAGGAAGGGAGAACAGAATTTAGTGGAAAGTTAAGTAATGTTAACTTAGGCTAATTTGTTATTAAGAGATCGCTACGGTTGCCGAAGGTTCTACCTTAGCGCCATTCAATTTTATGCATCATTCAGAAAATAATCGACAAATGATAATCTGCTGGAATCGTTCCTTCGGGAAGGAACGGGGCTCGGCGGCGGCGGCGGCGGGATTGTGTTGACAGGACAGGCGAAACAACGTGAATTAACGGTGTCGCAACCAAACGAAAAAAAAGTAGAAACGACAAGCTGCTATTTGCTAGACTACGGGAGGATTTATAAGACGTGTTAATTTTGAAGGAAACAAAAATCAACAGTTTTTCGAATCGAGGGTCTAAAACATGTACAGTTCAATCAAAATATGTAGTTATGAAAGCGTAACCCGATACAGACCCTCGTGGGAAAACAATTCTGTACATACTATACTATTATTACGATAATAATAACGATTATTATTAATTTCCCTGTCTATTATGAATTTATTATTAATATTATTGCTATTATTATTATAATTATTATTGATTCTTTAATAATTATTACCATTATTATTATTATAATTTTATTATTATTATTATTAAAATTATTATTATTACCATCGTTGACATCGCGAGAGAAAGATTTAAACTCTGTATGTGTATAGTGGGTACAATGTAATTATTCGAAAAGAAAAGCGAGAAAGGGATTCACACACGTGTTACATCCGTCGTATGTGCACGGTATGCACGACAAAAAGAGTACACGTATATACGTATATTAACGCGCGGAGATGATACGTGACTTTGCGAGTGCTATATGACATTATAGTAAACGTAACCGTTTTCCTACCCCTTTTTTTCTTCGAGAACTATTTAAAACGCCGACTAGTTGATAAAATCGACAGTGTGCAAAAAAATGCGTGTTCCGTCAGGTATCTTTCTTCTTTCTTTTTTTTTGCACGGTCGCGTGTAACAGGCGACTACAGATGATTTATAGTTGTAATCAGAATCAGGTCAGTGATTTACATAGAGACCGATATACACGCGTGGGCTCGTGCATACGCGTTCACATTACCGGTGTAAAGTTGATACGCTGCGTTTTCGATTATGAGAAAGTGCGGTCCGATTCGTGATTGTGAATTGAGTTGTCACTTGGACCTATTAGTCGATAATAAATCACGACACAATAGAATTTACACGCACATGTACGGTATACTACGGTTTGTGCTCGTTACAACAATTCCGTTTCAATCCAAGTGCTAACAAATAAATGATAATGATTAAAATCTAGATTTTGAGATTCAACAACGGCGGCGGGGATCGAGCCTAAAAAAGATGAAAAAAAAGATGATCGATCTCGTTTTATTTGACAAAATTGTGGCTTTAAAAGCTTTTTTTTATTATCGCTATTTTCTTTCTTACGACAGCGGTAAATGACCGATGCACTCTTTTTATTCCGTGTGTATGTACCACGTTTTTTTCTTTCGCTTGATTTTCGACACCGGCGAACGGGACGCGACTGGCTCAAATCGTGAACGCATCGCATTATGTATTTACTGAATCCAGTTAGCTTAAAAGTGAGTTAAAATAAGAAATGAAGAATCACATACGGTCAGTGATCGATTCAACTATAGATTCAAATCGAAACGACAGTTTAATTAAGTGAAAAAACGAGAGTAATCGTAACGTGACGAAAACCCAAAAGTATTTGGCTTAGTATGGCTGTGTCTAGGGCAGTGTTGTAAATCTGAAAGTGGTATAACTTTTGTGGTAGTAAAAATAAACTCTTTAAGTGCGAACCAATTCGAACGGCCTGGCATGTCAACACGGCGATCGCGGTCATTAATTTTATCAAAAATAAATTAATTAATAAGAAACGGTCGCTGCGCGTGACGGAGAAAGAAGAAAAATGAAACTATGGAATGAGTTCTTTCTCGAGTCGACTAGAACATAATTATCGCGATTGTAAAAATGATTCTTAAAACGTATGCGAATATCGAGACCGAAATTGAGAGATTAGATGGATAGATTCGTGGAACGTAGGATAGCTTCCACGTAAACGACGAGGACGACGACGACGACGACAGTGACGAAGAAAACGAAGACACAGAAAAGACGGTAGAGATTTGCGTGTCGAAGCTGTTGCCGTGTCAGCGTTCGCAATTTATTAAATTGTAACGAGAAGAAGCGAATAATACCGAACACCGTAACGTTAACATGTATTATAATATTTGTTTTGTTTTTTATATTATCGAACACAGTATATAGATCGCGCGGTTATATCACGATGGAGTAAACATTACGAATTAATTAATTATCCGATAGTTGATAACTGCAAACAAAATTATTGAACGTAATTAATTACGCTATTATCATTGAGCCGAATACCGATTATAGGGTAATACCTTTTATTATGACATTTCGTAAATAGTGAACTGATGATTATCTAATTAAAGATTAATGAGAAGCAAGTGTAACGTTTATCTCTTCTAGGTAAAGAACAGAAGCAGAAAAAAAAAACAGAAAGAAAGAACGAAAGACCATACTCCATTTTTCATCCCCAGTTTCTCTCTCTCGTTTTCTTCGCCGAAAGCAGAGAGCATCGAACTCGAGAGGGGCCGAGAGAAACGGAACGAGAGTCTCTCTCATTTTCTCTCGAGCAGGTCATCCCCAGATTCCTGGATCCAACGACACTGCATCGGTCACGATAAAAGTTGTAAAATATTTCGACGCGAGCACGTTTCCTTATTTATTTCACCGATGATGGTAGATGGTAGGATTCTCGTCGTTCTCTGTGTCTGATCGCGATGAGAAACGAATCGAACGAAAAGGCCATACCCTGTTTGTACCGGCCCCGCGGCCCCAGCTTGTTAAAACCGATCGCGCGCAGAGAGTGATTTAGGAAAAACTTTAGTTAAACATCTCGTTTGCCCTGCCCTGCGTCGTAGGTACCATTGTTCCTTTTGTAAAATATACTTATTACACCTGCAGATAAGATATGACGAGTTCGTTTTCGCAGCGGAAAAACAGAAAAGAAGCTAGCTTCGCGATCCGCTCGGAGAGAGGGAAGAAATAACAAAAATGAATTTAGGTTTTTGCTACAGTTTTATACTATACGTGAACGTGAACGTAAGAACGTGAAATATAATGACTTCGTTTTCCTCTTAACGATTTTTGTAACGTAGATAAGAAATACTGTATGTTGATATTCATGAATATTTAACCAAATATTGTTATATTATTATTATTAAAAATGAAGTTTTAAAAGTACATTCCATTTTTATTTTTCTCTCAACTCAGGTTTACATACATCAGCATGCATACATACATATACGCATACATGATACGTGATGATACATGCTGTATATACGTGTATCGAAAGAGACCAAGATCCTTCAATAAGATGGTATTTCTTATCCACATACGCATAGTATTTATACCGCGCGCATATAATCGCGAAAGAGTTACCGCCGAGGAAGAAGCGAAGATTAGATATTTTTATCCGCCGCGATCATATCTCTTCTGGGAGACAGGAACAGACCAGAGCGAGATTCTCTTGTACCCGCGTGTAAGTAAGTATAAGTGCAGATGATACATCGTCGACACAACGCTATCGCGTATCGATCCTTTGTCATTGCGCGTGTACCCCTTAATAATAAAGTATTTGTTTGAATCTGAAGCGACAGAATGATCGACTAAAGTTTTTCTGTTCAGACTCTGTCGCATCGTCACTGCTCTCGTTTACTTGTTGTTCTGGTTGTTGTTGTTATTGTTATTCATCAATTCGTAACTCTTTCAACTTACTTATTTTTTTGTACGTGGTATAGAGTCTCCTTTCCTTAGAACGTAAGAATCAATCTACAGCCCTTACTCTCGATCGCAGCGCATAATGTAACCGCATCAGAGAGAAACTTTGATGTAACGCGACGTAAACGAAAATAGGCACGTAAAAGTTATATATATATACAAACATACGTATATATTTATACATACGTAGTATTAACATATGAACCTGATATGAGCATGAGCTGAATCTGATGGAATAAAGTTTACGTATATAATTATTTGAATACTCGATTACTAAACTGATTGCGTGTATCATTCGTTGTCGCGTTGTCACACAGCTTGGAGCAGTTGAACAGCAGATGAAAAAGGAATTTAATTTTCGCAAATGTCCCTTATTGCTATAATCTCTATAATAAGATGGAAATTATGCGCTTCGTCTAGACGAGCACGCGAACAGAAGCATTCGCCAAGCGACGCGTCGATCGATCGAAATTTCTAGAATGTAGAACTATATCCGTGGCCGCATACATTCACCTGCTGTTACCTGAACGCGCGTAATAAATCCACGAAATTCTGCCGGGAGACAGGATCTTATCATCGCTCCGATGCGCGATACCATATCCGTGCGAAGAAGACGTGAACATCTGATGAACGTTTCATGATCATCGTAAAAGATACGATATTCATATTTACGAACGACTATTTATGTCGTGATACTATAGAATTACATCAAAGATGGACATCGATCATCGTTGTTCGATGGCAAATTTCTTTGTTCCATCCTGGAAAACTTTCTCTGAACTGGAACGCGGCGATCGCGGTCGCGATCATTTATTCGTGGGGTCACGAAACGTCGACGACCACGACGACTACGATGATCGATGTCTGTCTGTACGATCGTCGATGACTACAATGATGACGACGATGACGACGAGGACGACGACGACTACGACGACGATGCGTCATAGAACTTTGTTAATCAAATTTTAGTAAATAACTAGTATTGAACAACTCAGCTCAGCGCTGTGATTCAGTACTATGACGATGTAAAGGAACGGAACGGAAGTGTATTATGCCTGCGAGATGGAAAGGTTGGGGAAAAAGCGTGTGTCATCTACGGCGGCGATTAGTTTGGACTTGGACTCTTGGACAAGTGGACACGGCTCGGCAATCGTGGTACGCGTGGCCAAGATGGTGGTGGTAACGGTAATGGGCGCACTACGATAATCGGAGTCGGTCGGAACCAGCCGGATCTCTTCGAGTTGCTCCTCTCTTTAATTGTTCGCGGTAGCTTCCACTCGAAGGGTGTTCCTATGCAAACGCATTGATGGTACATCGCATCGCGATTAGTGATGTCAATCCGCTCCTCTGTTGATGACATCGTTTGAGCGTAAGAAAGAGAGAGCGAGAGATCGAGGGAAAGAAAAAAAGGGTGAAGAAGAAGATCGGTCGGTATCGGTGTATCTGTTGTGCCGCATCAATCTGTGCCGTGCTGCTGTGGCGTGCTGTGGCCGCTGTGGGATCCCGCTGGTGCGCCACTACGCCGTCCAAAAATAGATAAATGAACATGACGGCGAGCGTGCCATCCTTGTTGTCGTCGGTGGTTCCACGCACTCCGTAATAACAATGCACAATTATTAAAAGGTTCCAGTGCCAGAGAGAAATGGAGGTGCTTAAAACCAGCCAAGAGATCGTGCACGAAGGGTGGCTGATTAAATCGCCACCCACGAAACTTTGGCGAGCGGTTGGTATTTTAGACAACGACGACGACGACTTTAGTCTACTCGATCTACGTTTTGTTGTTCATTAAACGTTGTTACGTTGTCAAATAGTACTGTGCGCATCGTCATCGAATCTTCGCAAATTCTAACCTACTGGTTTGAAAATGTTTCATAAGCATGGAATGCCGTGATATTTTTATCTCACAGCGTTAACGCTGTAATCATATCATTCGCAATCGCATTGAACCGCGAACATGCACACGATGTACTACTGACGATGAAATTCGAATACTTGGAACGTTTTCCAAAATTATCTGCACGATAAATTTACTCATTTTCAGCGATGGAGGAAAAGGTGGTTTGCTCTTCGGCATAGCGGTGAATTGCCTGGACAATATTTCCTGGAGTATTACAGAGATAGGAGATGTAGAAAGCTAAAGGGTCGTATCGATTTAGATCAATGCGAACAGGTAGTTGTTCTTCTGTGTATCCAAAGGCACTATATTTTCTGAACATGATCGACATAAAGCTATACGTATTCGATGTTCGCCAAACCAACAGGTAGATGCCGGATTAAGATTTGAAAATCGAAAACAAAAGTACCAATACATGTTCAATGTTAAGACACCGAAAAGGACATACTATTTGGTAGCAGAAAGCGAAGCTGACATGAACAAATGGGTAGACGCTGTATGTCAAGTTTGTGGCTTAAAGGCGTATACTCAGGACGAGGAACAACAATGTCAAAGTACGTTCGCTTGTTCCTTTACTTCGAGCTTCGTTTAACATCAGCGTCCTTTATCCGACGACGACGATAGATTCGATTGAAATTGAGTCGTCGTCGTCGTAGTCGTCGTCGTCGTCATGTTAATGTGTCGTCGTTTTTAGTGTTTCAATTTGAATCGCAAGAATCACCACCAATTTCACCGACCAGCACCATTTCCGGGCCTTATATTCCTATCAGCGAATGCATTTCCGGTCGTCGTCTAAACGATACGAGTTCTCTGAATTCGGCAACGAATTTGGGACAAGGCCCCGAGCATTACGATGCACCAAGGCGATTGGCACCCTCTCCTCCCAGGTCACCGACGACCACCGATGCCGAAAGCGTTTTCACTGACGACGAATGGACCGCGCCAGTGCCTAGCGTCAATTGGGAAACGTTTCCGTCCTCGGGGAGCGGCCAGTCGAAACATCTGCATGTTGGTAGCAGTAGTACGAGCGACACCGAGATCGATTCGTGGAGGGTTCGGAAGCGATTTGGAAAAATGAAAATCGTCGATCCGTCGTCGGTTCCAACACCGCCTACTACAGCAGCGGCTGAAAAGTTACCCGCGCCGCCTAGGCCGCCGAAACCACCTCACATGTTACCTGATAATCCTGGTCATAATTATTTAAATTTGGATGGTGCCACCGAAAGTTCAAAACCCACTACTCCGGCAACTCCTGCGCCTTCAACACCTGCGGCGGCGGCGACAGCGACCGTAACCGACGAGTCTTACGATTTCCCGAGATCTCACCAGCCGGGAGCAGCACCCGAATTTAACACGATAGACAAACATCTTTACTCGAACGCTGCTCCGAGCAACGTCGTCGTCATGGTCGAGGAGACGCGAGTATTTCGTTATGATTTTCAGCAGGAAGAAGAACCATCGAGTCCGCGTTCCGAAAGTTCAACGACTGCCACTTATTCCAATCTACCGAGTCCTCTGATACGCGACAACAATGACTCCTCGACGACCTCGACATCGACGACGACGGCGACAATGACAATGGCACCGCCACCGCCACCACCAATCGTTTACCGCGAATTAAAGCCAGGAAGAAAAACTAGTGACTCTACGTCGGTCATAAGCAACGAACCCTCCCCAGGACCAGTGGCGGCGGCGTTGAGCTTGGAAATGAGCTCCGCCGAACATTCTCCTGCAGAACCACCGAGTATAGACAGGAAGTTGAAACCTCCGTTAAATAATAAATCTCCTGTGGAAGGTACGCGCAGAATCTTCGTACTCGCGATCGAGTTGCGAACGTGGAATTGATCGAACTATGTGTAATAGTAGAATATTTTATAGGACCGTTGCAATTAGCTTCACCACCTGGAAGAGGAGGAAGGATCAGAGCGGCTTCTAGTCCTACGCCACCGACGACTCATGGACATTCGAATCGACATTTGTCAACGTCGGATGAAGATAATAATACTTTCGACGATAGGGAAGAGGTACGTAATAAATCGATTCGATCGATTTCATATCTCGGGCCTTCGTTTCAATCACGTCACGACGGGATACGATATGTTATAGATATACTACTACCAGCAGGATCAAAACACGTTTATTCCTGCGTCGTCGAATCGTCGCCTCGTTATGTTGCAATACCTGGATCTCGATTTAGAGGCGACCGAAAACTTTACTTCCTCACTCGGTTTACCACAGACTCAATCCCCACCCAATACGACCGTGTATAAAACTGTAGACTTCCTGAAAACCGAAGCGTTCAATCGTACCCGTCAACGAGTCGAAGAGGAGAGGAAGCAGTGTACGGATGAACTGGCCTAGCCCCAATTATATTTCTGTTTTCGTTTTTTCCCCTATGTGACGCCCGGTGATGACGACACAAAGGAGGATTCGCAGGAATTTTTCACGTAGCGTATAAATATCGTTATGAAGTACATACACGTAGCAGGAAAACTGCGAAACTCACGCAGTACTTAGCGCGTGCTTCAAGCGCTTTCGAGATATTTTCGATATTTGTTCTAAAATCAAAGATCGAATTCGAAAGCTTCGTCGTACCAGGTCGTACACGATAGTTGGTAACTGAAGAGAGCAATATTCAATGGACCAAAAATAGAATGTTAATGAAGAGACAAAATGTAACTATAGTACTTTCACACGGAACTAGTGATCCAAATTGTTAACAAGTTTTTAATTAAGGAAGTAAGTATCGCATCGTATTCAGATACGTGAGAGTCGCAATTCGTTTCCTTTACTGCACGTGGTTTCGGATGTACGGATGTTCCAGGACGAGAAAGAGACATTCGTATTCTCGATTATACACAACGACTTGATTTATATGAGTGTAGGTATATCGCCGATATTGCCGAGGATTTTAAACATTCTAATTTTAAGTATTCTACAAACAATGTGTAATATATGTTTAAAGTGCCTGAATCAATAGTTTTCTTTTCGCGAAGAGTTCGTCACTTCGTTGCTGCATAACAGCGAAGTGTATTATATTTATGCTTAAAGACATGGTAGGAAAAGTGTATGCTTAAAGACATGGTAGGAAATTTCCTCATTCAGTCAGAAACAATATATGTACATAGAAATTTACATCCTTTTCGACTGATCCAAGTATACATATTAATTTGTGAATAGTTTTTCTAAGAATTTTATTTTTTTTAACATACGACAGTGTTTAATTCACTGTACCTGCTGATGCGTGGTTTAATTAAAAATCATGACTCGATATTATGATAAAGAAAATGTGGACACATATTTTTCTGAACAGCTACCGAACAAATTACAGATTTGTATCAATCCCCGTCCCCCGTTACCATTGCATGTTCGCACATGCGTGCAGAGATATGTGTCGAAGGCGCGAGTATATCTTGTGTTGTGGTTGTGTGTAACTGCAACTCGTATATTCGACTATATTACACTACATTTTACTTTTATAACGGTATAATTCTGTAGGAGTACCAAAAAATAATCCTATATAGACATCTTCGACGTATCGACAAATCGTGTCACTCGCCGAGGTTTCAAGATTCAAGCTTCGCTAGTAAATGAGACGACCAAAGTGACAGTAGTACACAACAAAGAGATGTCACTTTTCCGTGTATTACCGTATATGCGACTTTTTCGATCACTGATCACGTCTGTATAGCCGCAGTAATATTTACTTGAACACACGTCTCCTTAAAGAAATCAACTCTGTTACATCTTGTTCATACGATTCCAAACGATATATTCATCTCATAATCGTTCAATGATTATAGACTGCATCGAAGGAAGGTTAAGTTTCAAAACCGGGACGTGACACACGCTCATATATGTGTCATTAAGAATGATTACTACCTATATTATAAAGCAAACCAGTCAAGTAAAAGAACGATGACGATTTGATTTTCGAACGATGTTTACTATATTGACGCGTAGCGATAATACTGAAAAGAGTGCTGATGTACGATAGAAGTGCATCGTTCACAGCCACAGCAACAACAGCAGCAGCAATAATAGACATTGGTCGGTTCAAATCGATTCGCACAATGGTAGAGGATAAAAAATATGAAATTGACAGCCGTATCGAGTGCGATGGGCATCGGGGCACGGTAAAATATGTCGGTCCCGTCGGTGAAACGAAAGGTTTGTGGCTCGGAATAGATTGGGACGATCCGACTCGTGGCAAACACGATGGTACACATGAGGGAGTAACGTATTTCAAAACTAGGTAACTAACCGAATGAAAGTACTAAAATGTAGATGTGTTACGTAGATGCATTACGATACGAATAACGAATACTAGCCGTTCACCTTTCTTGCACCCCCCACACACGCAGGCATCCTACATCAGGTTCCTTTATACGCCCAGGTAAAGCAAAATTTGGAATATCTTGTACCGAAGCTATTAAAATTCGATATGGCCTGATCAATGATGACAATGACTTGGCCGGCATGGATAAAGATACTCTGGCAAGCTTGCAAAAAGAGATGAATGCCCCTTTCGTGGAAGTCGTTGGGTTTTCCAAAGTAAACAGAAAGCAAAGCAAGTTCGATCAATTAAAAATAGTATGGTTAAGAGAACAATACGTCAGTACTGCCAGTAAACTGCCAGGCGAACTGGAAGAGTTGTGCCCAAATTTGGAAGAGTTGGACATATCGAAAAATTTAATGAATAGCTGGCAAATCATAGCGGACATCTGTCGCCAGCTTCACCGTCTCATTCGTCTCAACGTGAGGTAACTACACACACGCGTGCACGCGCACGTCTTAATTGCACAACAGATACGAATTCCGGTATATCCATTCCCACCCTGTCTTATTTTCATTATTACGCGTTCAGCGAGAATTATTTACCAATCGAAGAGAACATGGAAACACTAAAAGATTCATTTTCTACCGTCGAACATTTAAACATGGCTAAAATGAATTACAATTGGTTTGACATACAACAGTGCGTAAGAATGTTTCCATCCCTTCGAGAAATTTCAGTCTCTTTCAACATCGTCAGCAGCATCATGCTGCAGCAGAATCCGCTGAAAGCCGATGACAATTTAATGAAAATATGCAGACTGACCCTCGAAGGGAACTTGATACACAGTTGGGACGAAATTCTTAAATTGGGCTGTCTTCCATGGTAAGGAGCAACAGCAGTAGCGGTCGACCATCATTCGTACGAATTTTATTTTACAGCTTGGAATATCTTAATTTGAATTCGAATAAAATAGACAAAATTAGATTTCCAACCGATGAACCAACCGCAAAGACGTCAGTCTTTCCCAGTTTGCGACAATTACACATGTCACAAAATAACGTATCGGAGGTAAAATAAATATTGATGCTATATTCGTGCGAACAACGTATCTCGTAGTTAGAGCGCGTCGTATCCGCTTGTGAAACATCACGTACCCCACGTTAATCACGTTGTTCGTGCAATTTACAGTGGCGGTCCGTATCGGAATTGGAAAAACTCGATCGTTTGGAGGACTTGAGGTTTAGGGAAAATCCAGTTACGCAGACCACGGAAAATTTGGAAACTGCTCGTCAGTTGATAATAGCAAGAATCTCGAAATTGAAATCGTTGAACGGTACCGAGATCTTGAACGATGAAAGACGAGGCGCCGAATTCGATTATTTGAAATTGTATTTGGCGAAATGGACTGAAACCGAGAATGATCCCGAAAAAAGAAATCAATTTACGATCGAACATCCTCGATATCACGCATTAGTTGAAAGTAAGCAAACAAGAGACACGCGCGACAGCACACGGGGATACGACATACGCATATCGGGGCATGAATAACGAGCAATCTTCGTCATCGTCGTCGTCGTAGTTATATACTGTATTTTATAATTTTTAGAGTACGGAATTTCCAATATTCCTTTGTCGCAAACAAAAGTCGAGATGATATCCAACGTAATAACAGTGGAGTTCGTATGCCCGGATGATCCGAATGCTGCTGCTGTGGCCAGCGGCAGAGGAGTCAAAAGAAAACTTTTAAAAGATATGGAAGTTCAAAAAGTTATCGGACTCGCACAACGGTTATTCAGAACCGGAGGAAAAATACCGAGACTCTCGTTCATACAACGAAACGTAAGTAATAGTTCCACATCGTTCCGTGCTACGCGCACCAATATCGCACGTATACAGGCGCAGAGCAAAGTACCTTTACACGATCGTCCACACGCGTTTTTGTACCCTTGAATTTGTTCTAGCTTTCCAAGAAAGAGATACCTTTGGATAAACCGCTTCAGGAACTCAGCTATTACTCGATACAAGATGGAGACCAAGTGATCGTGAGATGGTGATATCAAACGAAAAGAATCCATAAAGATGATGGTATTTTATACATCGTTAAACCATCATCGTTTCACCACTGTACTCGGTCATTAAAGTTTTTTAACGGCACTTTCGTAACCCATTTGCAAATTATAAGAAATCTAAGTATATCCAAAAAGAAAAACTTACCATTTATTTCGAACAATACATGTGTATGAAAAAGAAATACATCTGATGTGTACTATGTACGCACGATACACACGTTACCGTCGGCGGTGGCGGTGGCGACAGTATATCCATTGGCGCCTGGCGTCATTGCGTATCTTATAAATGGCATACAGAATCGATCACGCGCCCATGTCACGCACAGAGTTTCAGAGAATACGATGAACAGATTCAATTTTGTTGCGCCTTTTCCTCGATCTTGCCGTATTCATCCTTTTCGAGTTGTTCTCGCGTCAACAGAGACAATCCTAATTGGTTTTCACGTGTGAACGGCTGGGCCATTTGTCGCAACCAACGTTTACTGATCTGTAACTCGTAATTGCAATCGAGGTCACGACCAGGTGCGACGACGTTCATTGCCGATCTTCATACAAACGCGGTACAATACCGAATTAGTTATCCGATTACCGTAATTACCTGTACAGCTTCCTCCGTCGACAAATTACATAAATTGTCGGTCAAGTGTTCCTGTATCCATTTTGGTAATTTACTTCGTTTGTCCGATCTTGAAAATCTCTGAAACGGACAAAGACGGTCAGAAATGACAAGCTAAACAGAAGCAGCAGTGTCAACGATCGTGACAATTCTCGTTACCTTATCCGCGAATACCATTATACCGTAGTCGGTCTTTCCTCTGATTGCCCTTCCAACGCATTGTGCCGCGTGTCTCATCGCATCGAAAGTCAAAAAATCATTTTCTCTGATCTACAGCAAGACCACACAACCACAATGAAGAGAACGACGATCATTGTCGTAAGTTACTCGCGAAACTGTGATCCACACGGAATTTACTCGTTCATCAATTCGAACAAGACAGACAGACAGACACGCTTGAACTCACTTGAAATTGATCGCGGAGATATTCCAATCGCGCTTTTAAGATTCGTGATTGCGTATAGACATAAGGGATTCCAAACATCAACACGGCTCTTCCCAAGTGATGATCAAAATCAACTCCTTCGGATACTTTACCGCGAGCCACGGAAAGGAGCACAGCACCCCTTCCATTCTCACAGGCTTTGATGTAGTGTATCAAAGCCAAACTGGTCTCCGCAGAATCTTGAGTCTCAATGAACAACAGTTTGTGCCTTTGAAGTTGATCCACTACACCTTGATCGTACCTACGAGGTAAAGGTAATACATATATTTGCTAACAACGACATACCTACGAGCCAGTCAGCCAATCGCCGAACGTATACCGACGTACCACGCAGCAACTACAGATTCCATGTAAAAATACGAGGTAAAGAAACAGACCATGCCATCGGGGACGGTAGCTGCGAATTCGACTAACAGCTGACCATAATTTCTTATAACAGCAACGTCCTCCCTAGTTTCGTACCTTGACGAGATTGCGACTTGGTCGTTACCTTTCGCCACGATCTGAAACAAAGAATTGATTCATCTCGCGAAACGCTGAAAATCGCGGATTTGTTCGCGATTCAAAGGAAACCGACCGACCGACGGAAGGACGAACGACCGACCACAACTGTTCTACGGGTGATAGCGTACAAATCACGCGCGTAGGTACTTACCATAGGCAAGAGGCAAGGTCTGGCCAGAGTCATGGTGAAAGACGACATTATGACAGGACGGAAATTCAAGATTTTCGGATACATATCCAACGGGGACAACGTTCCCGAAGTGATCACCACCGACTGAAACCTATCGAAGATCGGCTTCATCGCGATCGATGAATCCAAACAACTGAAGTGTAGGATCGGATTCAAAACGTTGGGCGTCTTGTCATCGAACGGTTCCACTATAACGGTAAATCCTTTCGTGTACGTAGAAACCAACGTCGCGAGATGCGTCACGACTATCGTCGGCGAAAAATCCGTCAAGTCGGTTACCTCCATAGTGCGTAAAAGAGACGCCAATCGTTCGGCGCAAAACCTCAACGGTTTACGTTCTATCGAAACTTTCGCGCGGACGTCTCTTAAAAATGCAGCAGGCGATTCTTGAACGACGTGCTGCACACGCAAACGCGTCTTCAGATATTCCACGAATCGTTTCAAGAAACCAACGAAGTGTTCCGCGTTCCTGATATTACCGGGAACCACTTCTGAAAGACGACCCAACAACACACGATGCGGTGAAACGATCGTCGGTCATCACATTCGAAACGTTCGCGAATCGTCTCGTATCCATCCATCGTTACCGTTATCCCGGTTATCGCCTCCTTACCTTCCAACACTTGATCCGGCAAAATGGGATTAGCCAAGACGACGTCGGTTTCTCTGGCAACGTGCGCGTCTCTGAGTCCCTCCACCAATCTCTCGTACTCTTCTCTTAATTTGTTCACGTCGTCCTCCCTCATTCTGAGAATCGTAAGCACCATCAGTGCAGGTGACCGGCGGCAACCGGAAGAACGCGACATGTCGAACGCTCGAAAGAGGAAGAATGCAGTTGAGAAATACTACTTACTCTGCCACAGTCTTTTCGAGAAATTGTATATTGGCCGAACTTTTCTCCAACATTCTTCTGTTGATCTTGACGCTCATCGAATCGATGCACACGTTGTCTGTGACAAAAACACAGGCAGAGGAATGATGATAGTAATAGCACGCGCGAGTGGAAACCACATGACATTACGCAAGTCCGCATCTAGCGGCGGTAAGAAACCATACCTATATTGTGGGCCTCGTCGAACACCACGACGGAACTTTTGCTCAGTTCTTTGGACACCGTCTCTGCGATTTTAGGATCCAACAAATAATGATAACTGTAAACCACGATCTGCGCGTGCAATATCTGCCGACAACGATTGTTCGTAGAAACAAATGAGTACTCGGGGGGTAGTCAGCATCATCATAGGTACTCAGTAGCGCAACGGATCGACGATCAACTCTTCCATTCACCATAATAAACTATGCTCACCGTAAATCTCGCGAGAAAGTATGGACACCAATTACGATCCTTGCCATACTCCTTCAAATCGTCAATGGAATATATCCCCGGTGGCATCATCTGTTCCTTACCCTCCACATCGAATCCTTCATAAAAATTACAAACTGGTACAGAGTCATCGGAGTTTCGTCTCTCACGAATGTACGATGCCGTCAGAGCATGACAACGTGCGTCAACAATCTTTCCTTCTCGTTCCCTGCTGACCTGACACAAAGGATAATGAAGAGCAGATGATACATGGGCGAGCAATGGGAACGAGAACTCGACTCGCGGTGGACATCATCGAAAACCATTTGAAAGCAAAAAATGTGAAATTACTTCTGGATGAATGCACATATTCTTCCGAGAACTGAGAACCAAGCCAACGATTTTAGGTCTGCCACCAGCTTCTTTCTCATAGTAGTCTATAAGCTTTTTCAACTCCTCTGTAACTTTCTCGATCTCCGGTACTGTACGGGAACAATAAATCAATTTGGTGACATCCAACGGATGTTCCAACATGTATGCCACGATCAGTGACAAAAGCGTGACAGTCTTGCCAGTGCCGGACGGCATCTCCAACAGACAGTGTCCCTGTGTAAAAATTACAAAGCGAACGAATGCATGAGTTGCAAGGATCGTGCGCAACGTTCGCACAAACATTCAACGAATGTAGCACCAGTTACCTTGGCATCCAAGCCACGTTTAAGCTCAAGCATGTATGCATACTGTTCCGGATAAATGTAATCGTAAGGAAAATACACGAGCAAACCGTCCACGGTTATTCTGCAATCAAACAAGCAGGTACCATCACGTGCGTGTATGTACGTAGCTACGAGAATTTCGTAGGCAGGAACGCGTAACACTCACTTCATGTTCCTACAACGTTTCCCGCAACGCAAATCGCAGTCGTACACGCAAATTAGCTGAGATTCAACGTGGATTCACAACAAATAAATACAAATATATACAGGCAGGAGAGGTTAGTGCCGTTAGTGCGCGATCGGTCAGCAAGATCCGCAACCGCAATCTGATCAGTGTTGAGGTTGAGGTGTGAGCACATGGACCTGGCTCAATGATGCTCACTGAAGCTCACAGTCGGGTTCATAGTTGCCACAAAATCGCACGACACTTGTCACACCATGGTTCTCTACGTACTCCTTCGTTTATGCACTTTAGAAACGCATTTTTTAAAAAGAAATCAGACGTCGGAAGAATATTGCTAATAATAAAC